>NW_022045742.1:0-165181 GCF_003285905.1 Drosophila hydei
TGGTATCGATACTTGGTATCGAAACTTGGTGTCGATACTTGGATCGAAACATGGTATCGATACTTGGTATCGATACTTGGGATCGATACTTGGTATCGATACTTGGTATCTATACTTGATATCTAAACTTGGTATCGATACTTGGTAGTGATACTTTGTATCGAAACTTTGTGTCAATACATGGTATCGTTAATAGGTATCGAAACTTGGTATCGAAACTTGGTAACGATACTTAGTACCTGGTATCGATACTTGGCATCGAAACTTGGTACTGATACTTGGTATCGATACTTGGCATCGAAACTTGGTACTGATACTTGGTATCGATACTTGGTTTCGAAACTTGGTATCAAAACTTGGTATCGATACTTGGAATAGATACTTGGTTCTAAAACTTATTTCGAATCTTGGTATCGTTACTTAGTATTATAGTTGGTATCGATACTTGGTAACTAGACTTGTTATCGATAAATGAAATCGAAACTTGGTATCGATTCTTGGTATCGAGTCTGGGTATCGATACTTGGTATCGATACTTGGTATTAATACTTGGTATTAATAATTGGTATTGATAATTGGTATCGATACTTGGTTTCGAAACTTGGTATTGATACTTGGTATCGTTACTTGGTATTAATACTTGGTATCGATACTTGGAATTGATACTTGGTATCGAAACTTGGTATCGATACTTGGATTCGACAATTTATATCGATAGTTAGTATCGATACTTGGTGTCGATCCTTGGTATCGATACTTGGTTCTAAAACTTATTTCGAATCTGGGTATCTTTAGTTAGTATTATAAATGGAATCGATACTTGGTAACGATACTTGGTATCGATACATGAACTCCAAACTTGGTATCGAAACTTGGTATCGAGACTTGATATCGATACTTGGTAACTAGACTTGTTATCGATAAATGAAATCGAAACTTGGTATCGATTCTTGGTATCGAGTCTTGGTATCGATACTTGGTATCGATCCTTGGTTTCGATACTTGGTATCGATCCTTGGTATCGTTACTTGGTATTAATACTTGGTATCGATACTTGGAATTGATACTTGGTATCGAAACTTGGTATCGATACTTGGATTCGACAATTTATATCGGTAGTTAGTATCGATACTTGGTGTCGATCCTTGGTATCGATACTTGGTTCTAAAACTTATTTCGAATCTTGGTATCTTTAGTTAGTATTATAGTTGGAATCGATACTTGGTAACGATACTTGGTATCGATACATGAACTCCAAACTTGGTATCGAAACTTGGTATCGAGACTTGATATCGATACTTGGTATCTATCCTTGGTATCGATACTTGGTATCGATCCTTGGTATCGATACTTGGTATTAATACTTGGTATTAATAATTGGTATTGATAATTGGTATCGATACTTGGTATCGAAACTAGGTATCGATATTTGGATTCGACACTTGGTATCGATAGTTAGTATCGATACTTGCCATCGATACTTGGTAATTATACTTAGTACATGGTATCGATACTTGGTATCGATACGTGTGATCGAAACTTGGTATCAATAATTGGTTCCAAAACTAATTTCGAATCTTGGTATCTTTATTTGGTACAATAGTTAGTATCGATACTTGGTATCGATCCTTGGTATCGATACTTGGTATCGATCCTTGGTATCGATACTTGGTATCGATCCTTTGTATCGTTACTTGGTATTAATACTTGGTATTAATAATTGGTATTGATAATTGGTATCGAAACTTGGTTTCGAAACTTGGTATCGATACTTGGTATCGATCCTTGGTATCGATACTTGGTATCGATCCTTGGTATCGTTACTTGGTATTAATACTTGGTATCGATACTTGGAATTGATACTTGGGATCGATACTTGGTATCGATACTTGGTATCTATACTTGGTATCTAAACTTGGTATCGATACTTGGTAGCGATTCTTGGTAGCGATACTTTGTATTGAAACTTGGTGTCAATACTTGGTATCGTTAATAGGTATCGAAACTTGGTATCGAAACTTGGTATCGATACTTGGTATCGATAATTGGCATTGATACTTGGTAATGATACTTAGTACCTGGTATCGATACTTGGTATCGAAACATGGTATCGATACTTGGTATCGAAACTTGGTATCGATACTTGGTATCGATACTTGGTATCGATCCTTGGTATTATTACTTAGTATTAATAATTGGTATTGATAATTGATATCGATACTTGGTTTCGAAACTTGGTATCAAAACTTGGTATCGATACTTGTAATAAATACTTGGTTCCAAAATTTATTTCGAATCTTGGTATCGTTACTTAGTATTATAGTTGGTATCGATACTTGGTAACTAGACTTGTTATCGATACATGAAATCGAAACTTGGTATCGATTCTTGGTATCGAGACTTGGTTTCGAGACTTGGTTTCGAAACTTGGTATCGATATTTGGATTCGACACTTGGTATCCATAGTTAGTATCGATACGTGCCATCGATACGTGGTAACGATACTTAGTACATGGTATCGATACTTGGTATCGATACTTGGTATCTATACTTGGTATCTAAACTTGGTATCGATACTTGGTAGCGATACTTTGTATTGAAACTTGGTGTCAATACTTGGTATCGTTAATAGGTATCGAAACTTAGTATCGAAACTTGGTATCGATACTTGGTATCGATAATTGGCATTGATACTTGGTAATGATACTTGGTATCGATACTTTGTATCGATACTTTGTATCTAAACTTGGTATCGTAACTTAGAATTATACCTGGTATCGATACTTGTATCGATATCAAACGATACATGAAATAGAAACTTGGTATCGTTTGTCGGTATGGATACTTGGTATCGAATCTTGGTAACGATACTTGGTACCGAAACTTGGTATCGATACTTGGTAACGATACTTGATATCGATACTTGAAATAGAAACTTGGTATTGTTACTATTGATACTTGGTATCGAAACTTGGTATCGATAGATAGTATCGATACTTGCCATCAATACTTGGTAACGATACTTAGTACATGGTATCGATACTTGGTATCGATACTTGTTATCGAAACTTGGTATCGATAATTGGTTCCAAAACTAATTTCGAATCTTAGTATCGTTATTTGGTATAATAGTTGGTATCGATACTTGGTATCGATCCTTGGTATCGATACTTGGCATCGATCCTTGGTATCGTTACTTGGTATTAATACTTGGTATCGATACTTGGTATCGAATCTTGGTATCGATACTTGGATTCGACACTTGGTATCGATAGTTAGTATCGATACTTGCTATCGATACTTGGTATCGATATTTGGTATCGATACTTGGTATCGATATTTGGTATCGATCCTTGGTATCGATCCTTGGTATCGATCCTTGGTATCGATCCTTGGTATCGATACTTGGTTCTAGAACTTATTTCGAATCTTGGTATCGTTACTTAGTATTATAGTTGGTATCGATACTTGGTATCGATACTTGGTAATAATACTTGGTATTAATAATTGGTATTGATAATTGGTATCGATACTTGGTATCGAAACTTTGTATCGATATTTGGATTCGACACTTGGTATCGATAGTTAGTATCGATACTTGCCATCGATACTTGGTAACGATACTTAGTACATGGTATCGATACTTGGTATCGATACTTGTTATCGAAACTTGGTATCGATAATTGGTTCCAAAACTAATTTCGAATCATGGTATCGTTATTTGGTATAATAGTTGGTATCGATACTTGGTATCGATCCTTTGTATCGTTACTTGGTATTAATACTTGGTATTAATATTTGGTATTGATAATTGGTATCGATACTTGGTTTCGAAACTTGGTATTGATACTTGGTATCGAAACTTGGTATCGATACTTGGATCGAAACTTGGTATCGATACTTGGTGTCGATACTTGGGATCGATACTTGGTATCGATACTTGGTATCTATACTTGGTATCTAAACTTGGTATCGATACTTGGTAGCGATACTTTGTATTGAAACTTGGTGTCAATACTTGGTATCGTTAATAGGTATCGAAACTTGGTATCGAAACTTGGTATCGATACTTTGTATCGATACTTTGTATCTAAACTTGGTATCGTAACTTAGTATTATACCTGGTATCGATACTTGTATCGATATCAAGCGATACATGAAATAGAAACTTGGTATCGTTACTCGGTATGGATACTTGGTATCGAATCTCGGTACCGATACGAGGTACCGAAACTTCATATCGATACGTGGTAACGGTACTTGATATCGATACTTGAAATAGAAACTTGGTATTGTTACTCGGTATCGAAACTTGGTATCGATACTTGGTATCGAAACTTGGTATCGATACTTGGTATCGAAACTTGGTATCGATACCTGGAATCGATACAAGGATTCGACACTTGGTATCGATAGTTAGTATCGATACTGGGTATCGATACTTGGTAACGATACTTAGTACCTGGTATCGATACTTGGTATCGAAACTTGGTATCGATACTTGGTATCGAAACTTGGTAACGATACTTGGTATCGATACTTGGTTTCGATCCTTGGTATCGATTTTTGGAATTAATACTTAGTATTAATAATTGGTATTGATAATTGATATCGATACTTGGTTTCGAAACTTGGTATCAAAACTTGGTATCGATACTTGGAATAGATACTTGGTTCCAAAACTTATTTCGAATCTTGGTATCGTTACTTAGTATTATAGTTGGTATCGATACTTGGTAACTAGACTTGTTATCGATACATGAAATCGAAACTTGGTATCGATTCTTGGTATCGAGACGTGGTTTCGAAACTTGGTATCGATATTTGTATTCGACACTTGGTATCGATAGTTAGTATCGATACGTGCCATCGATACTTGGTAACGATACTTAGTACATGGTATCGATACTTGGTATCGATACTTGGTATCGATACTTGTTATCGAAACTTGGTATCGATAGTTGTTATCGAAACTTGGTATCGATACTTGTTATCGAAACTTGGTATCAATAATTGGTTCCAAAACTAATTTCGAATCTTGGTATCGTTATTTGGTATAATAGTTGGTATCGATACTTGGTATCGATCCTTGGTATCGATACTTGGTATCGATCCTAGGTATCGTTACTTGGTATTAATATTTGGTATTAATAATTGGTATTGATAATTGGTATCGATACTTGGTTTTGAAACTTGGTATTGAAACTTGTTATCGAAACTTGGTATCAATAATTGGTTCCAAAACTAATTTCGAATCTTGGTATCGTTATTTGGTATAATAGTTGGTATCGATACTTGGTATCGATCCTTGGTATCGATACTTGGTATCGATCCTTGGTATCGTTACTTGGTATTAATACTTGGTATTAATAATTGGTATTGATAATTGGTATCGATACTTGGTTTCGATCCTTGGTATCGATACTTGGTATCGATCTTTTGTATCGTTACTTGGTATTAATAATTGGTATTGATAATTGGTATCGATACTTGGTTTCGAAACTTGGAATTGATACTTGGTATCGAAACTTGGTATCGATATTTGGACTCGACACTTGGTATCGATAGTTAGTATCGATACTTGCCATCGATACTTTGTAACGATACTTAGTACATGGTGTCGATACTTGGTATCGATACTTGTTATCGAAACTTGGTATCGATACTTGTTATCGAAACTTGGTATCGATACTTGTTATCGAAACTTGGTATCGATAATTGGTTCCAAAACTAATTTCGAATCTTGGTATCGTTATTTTGTATAATAGTTGGTATCGATCCTTGGTATCGATACTTGGTATCGATCCTTGGTATCGTTACTTGGTATTAATACTTGGTATTAATAATTGGTATTGATAATTGGTATCGATACTTGGTTTCGATACTTGGTATCGATGCTTGGGATCGATACTTGGTATCGATACTTGGTATCTATACTTGGTATCTAAACTAGGTATCGATACTTGGTAGCGATACTTTGTATCGAAACTTGGTGTCAATACTTGATATCGTTAATAGGTATCGAAACTTGGTATCGAAACGTGGTATCGATACTTGGTATCGATAATTGGCATTGATACTTGGTAATGATACTTGGTATCGATACTTTGTATCAATACTTTGTATCTAAACTTGGTATCGTAACTTAGTATTATACCTGGTATCGATACTTGTATCGATATCAAGCGATACATAAAATAGAAACTTGGTATCGTTACTCGGTATGGATACTTGGTGTCGAATCTTGGTACCGATACTTGGTACCGAAACTTGGTATCGTTACTTAGTATGATTCTTGGTATCGATACTTGGTTTCGAAACTTTGTTTTGATTCTTGGTATCGAAACTTGGTATCGATACTTGGTATTAATACTCGGTATTAATAATTGGTATTGATAATTGGTATCGATACTTGGTTTCGAAACTTGGAATTGATACTTGGTATCGAAACTTGGTATCGATACTTGGATTCGACACTTGGTATCGATAGTTAGTATCGATACTTGCTATCGATACTTGGTTTCGATATTTGGTATCGATACTTGGTATCGATCCTTGGTATCGATACTTGGTTCTAAAACTTATTTCGAATCTTGGTATCGTTACTTAGTATTATAGTTGGTATCGATACTTGGTATCGATCCTTGCTATCGATATTTGGTATCGATGCTTGGTATCGATACTTGGTATCGATCCTTGGTATCGATCCTTGGTATCGATACTTGGTTCTAAAACTTATTTTGAATCTTGGTATCGTTACTTAGTATTATAGTTGGAATCGATACTTGGTAACTAGACTTGGTATCGATTCTTGGTATCGAGACTTGGTATCGATACTTGGTATCGATACTTGGTAACGATACTTAGTACCTGGTATCGATACTTGGTATCGATACTTGGTATCGATACTTGGTTCTAAAACTTATTTTGAATCTTGGTATCGTTACTTAGTATTATAGTTGGAATCGATACTTGGTAACTAGACTTGGTATCGATTCTTGGTATCGAGACTTGGTATCGATACTTGGTATCGATACTTGGTTCTAAAACTTATTTTGAATCTTGGTATCGTTACTTAGTATTATAGTTGGAATCGATACTTGGTAACTAGACTTGGTATCGATTCTTGGTATCGAGACTTGGTATCGATACTTGGTATCGATACTTGGTAACGATACTTAGTACCTGGTATCGATACTTGCTATCGATACTTGGTTTCGATATTTGGTATCGATACTTGGTATCGATCCTTGGTATCGATACTTGGTTCTAAAACTTATTTCGAATCTTGGTATCGTTACTTAGTATTATAGTTGGTATCGATACTTGGTATCGATCCTTGCTATCGATATTTGGTATCGATGCTTGGTATCGATACTTGGTATCGATCCTTGGTATCGATCCTTGGTATCGATACTTGGTTCTAAAACTTATTTTGAATCTTGGTATCGTTACTTAGTATTATAGTTGGAATCGATACTTGGTAACTAGACTTGGTATCGATTCTTGGTATCGATACTTGGTATCGATCCTTGGTATCGATCCTTGGTATCGATACTTGGTTCTAAAACTTATTTTGAATCTTGGTATCGTTACTTAGTATTATAGTTGGAATCGATACTTGGTAACTAGACTTGGTATCGATTCTTGGTATCGAGACTTGCTATCGATACTTGGTTTCGATATTTGGTATCGATACTTGGTATCGATCCTTGGTATCGATACTTGGTTCTAAAACTTATTTCGAATCTTGGTATCGTTACTTAGTATTATAGTTGGTATCGATACTTGGTATCGATCCTTGCTATCGATATTTGGTATCGATGCTTGGTATCGATACTTGGTATCGATACTTGGTATCGATCCTTGGTATCGATACTTGGTTCTAAAACTTATTTCGAATCTTGGTATCGTTACTTAGTATTATAGTTGGTATCGATACTTGGTATCGATCCTTGCTATCGATATTTGGTATCGATGCTTGGTATCGATACTTGGTATCGATCCTTGGTATCGATCCTTGGTATCGATACTTGGTTCTAAAACTTATTTTGAATCTTGGTATCGTTACTTAGTATTATAGTTGGAATCGATACTTGGTAACTAGACTTGGTATCGATTCTTGGTATCGAGACTTGGTAACGATACTTGGTATCGATACTTGGTTTCGATCCTTGGTATCGATTTTTGGAATTAATACTTAGTATTAATAATTGGTATTGATAATTGATATCGATACTTGGTTTCGAAACTTGGTATCAAAACTTGGTATCGATACTTGGAATAGATACTTGGTTCCAAAACTTATTTCGAATCTTGGTATCGTTACTTAGTATTATAGTTGGTATCGATACTTGGTAACTAGACTTGTTATCGATACATGAAATCGAAACTTGGTATCGATTCTTGGTATCGAGACGTGGTTTCGAAACTTGGTATCGATATTTGTATTCGACACTTGGTATCGATAGTTAGTATCGATACGTGCCATCGATACTTGGTAACGATACTTAGTACATGGTATCGATACTTGGTATCGATACTTGGTATCGATACTTGTTATCGAAACTTGGTATCGATAGTTGTTATCGAAACTTGGTATCGATACTTGTTTTCGAAACTTGGTATCAATAATTGGTTCCAAAACTAATTTCGAATCTTGGTATCGTTATTTGGTATAATAGTTGGTATCGATACTTGGTATCGATCCTTGGTATCGATACTTGGTATCGATCCTAGGTATCGTTACTTGGTATTAATATTTGGTATTAATAATTGGTATTGATAATTGGTATCGATACTTGGTTTTGAAACTTGGTATTGAAACTTGTTATCGAAACTTGGTATCAATAATTGGTTCCAAAACTAATTTCGAATCTTGGTATCGTTATTTGGTATAATAGTTGGTATCGATACTTGGTATCGATCCTTGGTATCGATACTTGGTATCGATCCTTGGTATCGTTACTTGGTATTAATACTTGGTATTAATAATTGGTATTGATAATTGGTATCGATACTTGGTTTCGATCCTTGGTATCGATACTTGGTATCGATCTTTTGTATCGTTACTTGGTATTAATAATTGGTATTGATAATTGGTATCGATACTTGGTTTCGAAACTTGGAATTGATACTTGGTATCGAAACTTGGTATCGATATTTGGACTCGACACTTGGTATCGATAGTTAGTATCGATACTTGCCATCGATACTTTGTAACGATACTTAGTACATGGTGTCGATACTTGGTATCGATACTTGTTATCGAAACTTGGTATCGATACTTGTTATCGAAACTTGGTATCGATACTTGTTATCGAAACTTGGTATCGATAATTGGTTCCAAAACTAATTTCGAATCTTGGTATCGTTATTTTGTATAATAGTTGGTATCGATCCTTGGTATCGATACTTGGTATCGATCCTTGGTATCGTTACTTGGTATTAATACTTGGTATTAATAATTGGTATTGATAATTGGTATCGATACTTGGTTTCGATACTTGGTATCGATGCTTGGGATCGATACTTGGTATCGATACTTGGTATCTATACTTGGTATCTAAACTAGGTATCGATACTTGGTAGCGATACTTTGTATCGAAACTTGGTGTCAATACTTGATATCGTTAATAGGTATCGAAACTTGGTATCGAAACGTGGTATCGATACTTGGTATCGATAATTGGCATTGATACTTGGTAATGATACTTGGTATCGATACTTTGTATCAATACTTTGTATCTAAACTTGGTATCGTAACTTAGTATTATACCTGGTATCGATACTTGTATCGATATCAAGCGATACATAAAATAGAAACTTGGTATCGTTACTCGGTATGGATACTTGGTGTCGAATCTTGGTACCGATACTTGGTACCGAAACTTGGTATCGTTACTTAGTATGATTCTTGGTATCGATACTTGGTTTCGAAACTTTGTTTTGATTCTTGGTATCGAAACTTGGTATCGATACTTGGTATTAATACTCGGTATTAATAATTGGTATTGATAATTGGTATCGATACTTGGTTTCGAAACTTGGAATTGATACTTGGTATCGAAACTTGGTATCGATACTTGGATTCGACACTTGGTATCGATAGTTAGTATCGATACTTGCTATCGATACTTGGTTTCGATATTTGGTATCGATACTTGGTATCGATCCTTGGTATCGATACTTGGTTCTAAAACTTATTTCGAATCTTGGTATCGTTACTTAGTATTATAGTTGGTATCGATACTTGGTATCGATCCTTGCTATCGATATTTGGTATCGATGCTTGGTATCGATACTTGGTATCGATCCTTGGTATCGATCCTTGGTATCGATACTTGGTTCTAAAACTTATTTTGAATCTTGGTATCGTTACTTAGTATTATAGTTGGAATCGATACTTGGTAACGATACTTGGTATCGATACATGAAATCCAAACTTGGTATCGATCCTTGTTATCGAGACTTGGTATCGATACTTGGTATCTATCCTTGGTATCAATACTTGGTATCGATCCTTGGTATCGTTACTTGGTATTAATACTTGGTATTAATAATTGGTATTGATAATTGGTATCGATACTTGGTATCGAAACTTGGTATCGATATTTGGATTCGACACTTGGTATCGATAGTTAGTATCGATACTTGCCATCGATACTTGGTAACGATACTTAGTACATGGTATCGATACTTGGTATCGATACTTGTTATCGATAATTGGTTCTAAAACTAATTTCGAATCTTGGTATCGTTATTTGGTATAATAGTTGGTATCGATACTTGGTATCGATCCTTGGTATAGATACTTGGTATCGATCCTTGGTATCGATAACTGGTATCGATCCTTGGTATCGATACTGGGTATCGATACTTGGTATCTAATCTTGGTATCTAAACTTGGTATCGATACTTGGTAGCGATCCTTGGTTTCGTTACTTGGTATAAATACTTGGTATTAACAATTGATATTGATAATTGGTATCGATACTTGGTTTCGAAACTTGGTTTTGATTCTTGGTATCGAAACTTGGTATCGATACTTGGATCGAAACTTGGTATCGATACTTGGTATCGATACTTGGGATCGATACTTAGTATCGATACTTGGTATCTATTCTTGGAATCTAAACTTGGTATCGATACTTGGTAGCGATACTTTGTATTGAATCTTGGTGTCAATAATTGGTATCGTTAATAGGTATCGAAACTTGGTATCGATACTTGGTATCGATAATTGGCATTGATACTTGGTAATGATACTTGGTATCGATACTTTGTATCGATACTTTGTATCTAAACTTGGTATCGTAACTTAATATTATACCTGGTATTGATACTTGTATCGATATCAAGCGATACATGAAATAGAAACTTGGTATCGTTACTCGGTATGGATACTTGGTGTCGAATCTTGGTACCGATACTTGGTACCGAAACTTGGTATCGTTACTTAGTATGATTCTTGGTATCGATACTTGGTAAGGATACTTGATATCGATACTTGAAATAGAAGCTTGGTATTGTTACTCGGTATCAAAACTTGGTATCGATACTTGGTATCGAAACTTGGTATCGATACCTGGAATCGATACAAGGATTCGACACTTGGTATCGATAGGTAGTATCGATACTTGGTAACGATACTTAGTACCTGGTATCGATACTTGGTATCAAAACTTGGTACTGATACTTGGTATCGAAACTTGGTATCGATACTTGGTATCGAAACTTGGTACCGATACTTGGTATCGATACTTGGGTTCGATCCTTGGAATCGATACTTGGTATAAATACTTAGTATTAATAATTGGTATTAATAATTGGTATCGATACTTGGTTTCGAAACTTGGTATTGATACTCGGTATCAAAACTTGGTATCAATACTTGGAATCGATACTTGGTTCCAAAACTTATTTCGAATCTTGGTATCGTTACTTAGTATTATAGTTGGTATCGATACTTGGTATCGATCCTTGCTATCGATATTTGGTATCGATGCTTGGTATCGATACTTGGTATCGATCCTTGGTATCGATCCTTGGTATCGATACTTGGTTCTAAAACTTATTTTGAATCTTGGTATCGTTACTTAGTATTATAGTTGGAATCGATACTTGGTATCGATACATGAAATCCAAACTTGGTATCGATCCTTGGTATCGCGACTTGGTATCGATACTTGGTATCTATCCTCTGTATCGATACTTGGTATCGATCCTTGGTATCGATACTTGGTATTAATAATTGGTATTGATAATTGGTATCGATACTTGATTTCGAAACTTGGTATTGATACTTGGTATCAAAACTTGGTATCGATATTTGGATTCGACACTTGGTATCGATACTTGGTATCGATACTTGGTATCGATACTTGGTATCGATACTTGATAACGATACTTAGTACCTATAATCGATACTTGGTATCGAAACTTGGTACTGATACTTGGTATCGATACTTGGTATCGAAACTTCGTATCGATACTTAGTATAGATACTTGGTATCGATACTTGGTATCGATACTTGGTTTCTATCCTTGGTATCGATACTTGGTATCGATACATGGTATTTATACGGTGTATTAATAATTGGTATTGATAATTGGTATCGATAATTGGTTTCGAATCTTGGTATTGATACTTGGTATCGATACTTGGTATCGATACTTGGTATCAATCCTTGGTATCGATACTTGGTTTTAAAACTTAGTTCGAATCTTGGTATCGTTACTTAGTATTATAGTTGGAATCGATACTTGGTAACGATACTTGGTATAGATACTTGGTATCGATACTTGGTATCGATACTTGGTTTCCATCCTTGGTATCGATACTTGGTATCGATCCTTGGTATCGAGACTTGGTATCGATACTTGGTATCTATCCTTGGTATCGATACTTGGTTTCGAAACTTGGTATCAAAACTTGGTATCGATACTTGGAATAGATACTTGGTTCTAAAACTTATTTCGAATCTCGGTATCGTTACTTAGTATTATAGTTGGTATCGATACTTGGTAACTAGACTTGTTATCGATACATGAAATCGAAACTTGGTATCGATTCTTGGTATCGAGTCTTGGTATCGATACTTGGTATCGATACTTTGTATCGATCCTTGGTATCGATACTTGGTATAGATACTTGGTATCGAGACTTGGTATCGATACTTGGTATCTATCCTTGGTATCGATACTTGGTTTCGAAACTTGGTATCAAAACTTGGTATCGATACTTGGAATAGATACTTGGTTCCAAAACTTATTTCGAATCTTGGTATCGTTACTTAGTATTATAGTTGGTATCGATACTTGGTAACTAGACTTGTTATCGATACATGAAATCGAAACTTGGTATCGATTCTTGGTATCGAGACGTGGTTTCGAAACTTGGTATCGATATTTGTATTCGACACTTGGTATCGATAGTTAGTATCGATACGTGCCATCGATACTTGGTAACGATACTTAGTACATGGTATCGATACTTGGTATCGATACTTGGTATCGATACTTGTTATCGAAACTTGGTATCGATAGTTGTTATCGAAACTTGGTATCGATACTTGTTATCGAAACTTGGTATCAATAATTGGTTCCAAAACTAATTTCGAATCTTGGTATCGTTATTTGGTATAATAGTTGGTATCGATACTTGGTATCGATCCTTGGTATCGATACTTGGTATCGATCCTAGGTATCTTTACTTGGTATTAATATTTGGTATTAATAATTGGTATTGATAATTGGTATCGATACTTGGTTTTGAAACTTGGTATTGAAACTTGTTATCGAAACTTGGTATCAATAATTGGTTCCAAAACTAATTTCGAATCTTGGTATCGTTATTTGGTATAATACTTGGTATCGATACTTGGTATCGATCCTTGGTATCGATACTTGGTATCGATCCTTGGTATCGATACTTGGTTCTAAAACTTATTTTGAATCTTGGTATCGTTACTTAGTATTATAGTTGGAATCGATACTTGGTAACGATACTTGGTATCGATACATGAAATCCAAACTTGGTATCGATCCTTGTTATCGAGACTTGGTATCGATACTTGGTATAGATACTTGGTATCGATACTTGGTATCGATACTTGGTTTCCATCCTTGGTATCGATACTTGGTATCGATCCTTGGTATCGAGACTTGGTATCGATACTTGGTATCTATCCTTGGTATCGATACTTGGTTTCGAAACTTGGTATCAAAACTTGGTATCGATACTTGGAATAGATACTTGGTTCTAAAACTTATTTCGAATCTCGGTATCGTTACTTAGTATTATAGTTGGTATCGATACTTGGTAACTAGACTTGTTATCGATACATGAAATCGAAACTTGGTATCGATTCTTGGTATCGAGACGTGGTTTCGAAACTTGGTATCGATATTTGTATTCGATCCTTGCTATCGATATTTGGTATCGATGCTTGGTATCGATACTTGGTATCGATCCTTGGTATCGATCCTTGGTATCGATACTTGGTTCTAAAACTTATTTTGAATCTTGGTATCGTTACTTAGTATTATAGTTGGAATCGATACTTGGTAACGATACTTGGTATCGATACATGAAATCCAAACTTGGTATCGATCCTTGTTATCGAGACTTGGTATCGATACTTGGTATCTATCCTTGGTATCAATACTTGGTATCGATCCTTGGTATCGTTACTTGGTATTAATACTTGGTATTAATAATTGGTATTGATAATTGGTATCGATACTTGGTATCGAAACTTGGTATCGATATTTGGATTCGACACTTGGTATCGATAGTTAGTATCGATACTTGCCATCGATACTTGGTAACGATACTTAGTACATGGTATCGATACTTGGTATCGATACTTGTTATCGATAATTGGTTCTAAAACTAATTTCGAATCTTGGTATCGTTATTTGGTATAATAGTTGGTATCGATACTTGGTATCGATCCTTGGTATAGATACTTGGTATCGATCCTTGGTATCGATAACTGGTATCGATCCTTGGTATCGATACTGGGTATCGATACTTGGTATCTAATCTTGGTATCTAAACTTGGTATCGATACTTGGTAGCGATCCTTGGTTTCGTTACTTGGTATAAATACTTGGTATTAACAATTGATATTGATAATTGGTATCGATACTTGGTTTCGAAACTTGGTTTTGATTCTTGGTATCGAAACTTGGTATCGATACTTGGATCGAAACTTGGTATCGATACTTGGTATCGATACTTGGGATCGATACTTAGTATCGATACTTGGTATCTATTCTTGGAATCTAAACTTGGTATCGATACTTGGTAGCGATACTTTGTATTGAATCTTGGTGTCAATAATTGGTATCGTTAATAGGTATCGAAACTTGGTATCGATACTTGGTATCGATAATTGGCATTGATACTTGGTAATGATACTTGGTATCGATACTTTGTATCGATACTTTGTATCTAAACTTGGTATCGTAACTTAATATTATACCTGGTATTGATACTTGTATCGATATCAAGCGATACATGAAATAGAAACTTGGTATCGTTACTCGGTATGGATACTTGGTGTCGAATCTTGGTACCGATACTTGGTACCGAAACTTGGTATCGTTACTTAGTATGATTCTTGGTATCGATACTTGGTAAGGATACTTGATATCGATACTTGAAATAGAAGCTTGGTATTGTTACTCGGTATCGAAACTTGGTATCGATACTTGGTATCGAAACTTGGTATCGATACCTGGAATCGATACAAGGATTCGACACTTGGTATCGATAGGTAGTATCGATACTTGGTAACGATACTTAGTACCTGGTATCGATACTTGGTATCAAAACTTGGTACTGATACTTGGTATCGAAACTTGGTATCGATACTTGGTATCGAAACTTGGTACCGATACTTGGTATCGATACTTGGGTTCGATCCTTGGAATCGATACTTGGTATAAATACTTAGTATTAATAATTGGTATTAATAATTGGTATCGATACTTGGTTTCGAAACTTGGTATTGATACTCGGTATCAAAACTTGGTATCAATACTTGGAATCGATACTTGGTTCCAAAACTTATTTCGAATCTTGGTATCGTTACTTAGTATTATAGTTGGTATCGATACTTGGTATCGATCCTTGCTATCGATATTTGGTATCGATGCTTGGTATCGATACTTGGTATCGATCCTTGGTATCGATCCTTGGTATCGATACTTGGTTCTAAAACTTATTTTGAATCTTGGTATCGTTACTTAGTATTATAGTTGGAATCGATACTTGGTATCGATACATGAAATCCAAACTTGGTATCGATCCTTGGTATCGCGACTTGGTATCGATACTTGGTATCTATCCTCTGTATCGATACTTGGTATCGATCCTTGGTATCGATACTTGGTATTAATAATTGGTATTGATAATTGGTATCGATACTTGATTTCGAAACTTGGTATTGATACTTGGTATCAAAACTTGGTATCGATATTTGGATTCGACACTTGGTATCGATACTTGGTATCGATACTTGGTATCGATACTTGGTATCGATACTTGATAACGATACTTAGTACCTATAATCGATACTTGGTATCGAAACTTGGTACTGATACTTGGTATCGATACTTGGTATCGAAACTTCGTATCGATACTTAGTATAGATACTTGGTATCGATACTTGGTATCGATACTTGGTTTCTATCCTTGGTATCGATACTTGGTATCGATACATGGTATTTATACGGTGTATTAATAATTGGTATTGATAATTGGTATCGATAATTGGTTTCGAATCTTGGTATTGATACTTGGTATCGATACTTGGTATCGATACTTGGTATCAATCCTTGGTATCGATACTTGGTTTTAAAACTTAGTTCGAATCTTGGTATCGTTACTTAGTATTATAGTTGGAATCGATACTTGGTAACGATACTTGGTATAGATACTTGGTATCGATACTTGGTATCGATACTTGGTTTCCATCCTTGGTATCGATACTTGGTATCGATCCTTGGTATCGAGACTTGGTATCGATACTTGGTATCTATCCTTGGTATCGATACTTGGTTTCGAAACTTGGTATCAAAACTTGGTATCGATACTTGGAATAGATACTTGGTTCTAAAACTTATTTCGAATCTCGGTATCGTTACTTAGTATTATAGTTGGTATCGATACTTGGTAACTAGACTTGTTATCGATACATGAAATCGAAACTTGGTATCGATTCTTGGTATCGAGTCTTGGTATCGATACTTGGTATCGATACTTTGTATCGATCCTTGGTATCGATACTTGGTTAAGATACTTGGTATCGAGACTTGGTATCGATACTTGGTATCTATCCTTGGTATCGATACTTGGTTTCGAAACTTGGTATCAAAACTTGGTATCGATACTTGGAATAGATACTTGGTTCCAAAACTTATTTCGAATCTTGGTATCGTTACTTAGTATTATAGTTGGTATCGATACTTGGTAACTAGACTTGTTATCGATACATGAAATCGAAACTTGGTATCGATTCTTGGTATCGAGACGTGGTTTCGAAACTTGGTATCGATATTTGTATTCGACACTTGGTATCGATAGTTAGTATCGATACGTGCCATCGATACTTGGTAACGATACTTAGTACATGGTATCGATACTTGGTATCGATACTTGGTATCGATACTTGTTATCGAAACTTGGTATCGATAGTTGTTATCGAAACTTGGTATCGATACTTGTTATCGAAACTTGGTATCAATAATTGGTTCCAAAACTAATTTCGAATCTTGGTATCGTTATTTGGTATAATAGTTGGTATCGATACTTGGTATCGATCCTTGGTATCGATACTTGGTATCGATCCTAGGTATCTTTACTTGGTATTAATATTTGGTATTAATAATTGGTATTGATAATTGGTATCGATACTTGGTTTTGAAACTTGGTATTGAAACTTGTTATCGAAACTTGGTATCAATAATTGGTTCCAAAACTAATTTCGAATCTTGGTATCGTTATTTGGTATAATACTTGGTATCGATACTTGGTATCGATCCTTGGTATCGATACTTGGTATCGATCCTTGGTATCGTTACTTGGTATTAATACTTGGTATTAATAATTGGTATTGATAATTGGTATCGACACTTGGTTTCGATCCTTGGTATCGATACTTGGTATCGATCTTTTGTATCGTTACTTGGTATTAATAATTGGTATTGATAATTGGTATCGATACTTGGTTTCGAAACTTGGTATTGATACTTGGTATCAAAACTTGGTATCGATATTTGGATTCGACACTTGGTATCGATACTTGGTATCGATACTTGGTATCGATACTTGATAACGATACTTAGTACCTATTATCGATACTTGGTATCGAAACTTGGTACTGATACTTGGTATCGATACTTGGTATCGAAACTTGGTATCGATACTTGGTATAGATACTTGGTATCGATACTTGGTATCGATACTTGGTTTCTATCCTTGGTATCGATCCTTGGTATCGATACTTGGTATTAATACGTGGTATTAATAATTGGTATTGATAATTGGTATCGATAATTGGTTTCGAAACTTGGTATTGATACTTGGTATCGATACTTGGTATCGATACTTGGAATCAATCCTTGGTATCGATACTTGGTTCTAAAACTTATTTCGAATCTTGGTATCGTTACTTAGTATTATAGTTGGAATCGATACTTGGTAACGATACTTGGTATCGATACATGAACTCCAAAGTTGGTATCGATCCTTGGTATCGAGACTTGGTATCGATACTTGGTATCTATCCTTGGTATCGATACTTGGTATCGAAACTTGGTATCGATAATTGGTTCCAAAACTAATTTCGAATCATGGTATCGTTATTTGGTGTAATAGTTGGTATCGATACTTGGTATCGATCCTTTGTATCGTTACTTGGTATTAATACTTGGTATTAATAATTGGTATTGATAATTAGTATCGATACTTGGTTTCGAAACTTGGTATTGATACTTGGTATCGAAACTTGGTATCGATACTTGGATCGAAACTTGGTATCGATACTTGGTATCGATACTTGGGATCGATACTTAGTACATGGTATCGATACTTGGTATCGATACTTGTTATCGAAACTTGGTATCGATAATTGGTTCCAAAACTAATTTCGAATCATGGTATCGTTATTTGGTATAATAGTTGGTATCGATACTTGGTATCGATCCTTTGTATCGTGACTTGGTATTAATACTTGGTATTAATAATTGGTATTGATAATTGGTATCGATACTTGGTATCGAAACTTTGTATCGATATTTGGATTCGACACTTGGTATCGATGGTTAGTATCGATACTTGCCATCGATACTTGGTAACGATACTTAGTACATGGTATCGATACTTGTTATCGAAACTTGGTATCGATACTTGGTTTCGAAACTTGGTATCAAAACTTGGTATCGATACTTGGAATAGATACTTGGTTCTAAAACTTATTTCGAATCTTGGTATCGTTACTTAGTATTATAGTTGGTATCGATACTTGGTAACTAGACTTGTTATCGATACATGAAATCGAAACTTGGTATCGATTCTTGGTATCGATCCTTGGTATCGATACTTGGTATCGATCCTTGGTATCGTTAATTGGTATTAATACTTGGTATCGATACTTGGAATTGATACTTGGGATCGATACTTGGTATCGATACTTGGTATCGATACTTGGTTTCGAAACTTGGTATCAAAACTTGGTATCGATACTTGGAATAGATACTTGGTTCTAAAACTTATTTCGAATCTCGGTATCGTTACTTAGTATTATAGTTGGTATCGATACTTGGTAACTAGACTTGTTATCGATACATGAAATCGAAACTTGGTATCGATTCTTGGTATAGAGTCTTGGTATCGATACTTGGTATCGATACTTTGTATCGATCCTTGGTATCGATACTTGGTATTAATACTTGGAATTAATAATTGGTATTGATAATTGGTATCGATACTTGGTTTCGAAACTTGGTATTGATACTTGGTATCGATACTTGGTATCGAACCTTGGTATCGATACTTGGCATCGATCCTTGGTATCGATACTTGGTATCGATCCTTGGTATCGTTACTTGTTATTAATACTTGGTATTAATAATTGGTATTGATAATTGGTATCGATACTTGGTTTCGAAACTTGGTATTGATACTTGGTATCGATACTTGGTATCGAACCTTGGTATCGATACTTGGTATCGATCCTTGGTATCGATACTTGGTATCGATACTTGGTATCGATCCTTGGTATCGTTAATTGGTATTAATACTTGGTATCGATACTTGGAATTGATACTTGGGATCGATACTTGGTATCGATACTTGGTATCGAAACTTGGTATCGATACTTGGTTTCGAAACTTAGTATCAAAACTTGGTATCGATACTTGGAATAGATACTTGGTTCTAAAACTTATTTCGAATCTTGGTATCGTTACTTAGTATTATAGTTGGTATCGATACTTGGATTCGAAACTTGGTATTGATACTTGGTATCGATACTTGGTATCGAACCTTGGTATCGATACTTGGTATCGATCCTTGGTATCGATACTTGGTATCGATCCTTTGTATCGTTACTTGTTATTAATACTTGGTATTAATAATTGGTATTGATAATTGGTATCGAAACTTGGTTTCGAAACTTGGTATTGATACCTGGTATCGAAACTTAGTATCGATACTTGGTATCGATCCTTGGTATCGATACTTGGTATCGATCCTTGGTATCGTTAATTGGTATTAATACTTGGTATCGATACTTGGAATTGATACTTGGGATCGATACTTGGTATCGATACTTGGTATCGAAACTTGGTATCGATACTTGGTTTCGAAACTTGGTATCAAAACTTGGTATCGATACTTGGAATAGATACTTGGTTCTAAAACTTATTTCGAATCTTGGTATCGTTACTTAGTATTATAGTTGGTATCGATACTTGGTAACTAGACTTGTTATCGATACATGAAATCGAAACTTGGTATCAATTCTTGGTATCGAGTCTTGGTATCGATACTTGGTATCGATACTTTGTATCGATCCTTGGTATCGATACTTGGTATTAATACTTGGTATTAATAATTGGTATTGATAATTGGTATCGATACTTGGTTTCGAAACTTGGTATTGATACTTGGTATCGAAACTTGGTATCGATACTTGGTATCGATCCTTAGTTTCGATACTTGGTATCGATCCTTGGTATCGTTACTTTGTATTAATACTTGGTATCGATACTTGGAATTGATACTTGGTATCGAAACTTGGTATCGATACTTGGATTCGACACTTTATATCGATAGTTAGTATCGATACTTGCTATCGATACTTGGTATCGATATTTGGTATCGATCCTTGGTATCGATACTTGGTATCGATCCTTGGTATCGATACTTGGTATTAATACTTGGTATTAATAATTGGTATCGAAACTTGGTATCGATATTTGGATTCGACACTTGGTATCGATAGTTAGTATCGATACTTGGTAACGATACTTAGTACCTGGTATCGATACTTGGTATCGAAACTTGGTACTGATACTTGGTATCGAAACTTGGTATCGATACTTGGATCGAAACTTGGTATCGATACTTGGTATCGATACTTGGGATCCATACTTAGTACATGGTATCGATACTTGCTATCGATACTTGTTATCGAAACTTGGTATCGATACTTGTTATCGAAACTTGGTATCGATAATTGGTTCTAAAACTTATTTCGAATCTTGGTATCTTTACTTAGTATTATAGTTGGAATCGATACTTGGTAACGATACTTGTTATCGATACATGAACTCCAAACTTGGTATCGAAACTTGGTATCGAGTCTTGGTATCGATACTTGGTATCTATCCTTGGTATCGATACTTGGTATCGATCCTTGGTATTGATACTTGGTATTAATACTTGGTATTAATAATTGGTATTGATAATTGGTATCGATACTTGGTATCGAAACTTGGTATCGATATTTGGATTCGACACTTGGTATCGATAGTTAGTATCGATACTTGCCATCGATACTTGGTAATTATACTTAGTACATGGTATCGATACTTGGTATCGATACGTGTGATCGACACTTGGTATCGATAATTGGTTCCAAAACTAATTTCGAATCTTGGTATCGTTATTTGGTATAATAGTTAGTATCGATACTTGGTATCGATTATTGGTATCGATACTTGGTATCGATCCTTGGTATCGATACTTGGCATCGATCCTTTGTATCGTTACTTGGTATTAATACTTGGTATTACTAATTGGTATTGATAATTGGTATCGAAACTTGGTTTCGAAACTTGGTATTGATACCTGGTATCGAAACTTGGTATCGATACTTGGTATCGATCCTTGGTATCGATACTTGGTATCGATCCTTGGTATCGTTACTTGGTATTAATACTTGGTATCGATACTTGGAATTGATACTTGGGATCGATACTTGGTATCGATACTTGGTATCTATACTTGGTATCTAAACTTGGTATCGATACTTGGTAGCCATACTTTGTATTGAAACTCCGTGTCAATACTTGGTATCGTTAATAGGTATCGAAACTTGGTATCGAAACTTGGTATCGATACTTGGTATCGATAATTGGCATTGATACTTGGTAATGATACTTGGTATCAATACTTTGTATCTAAACTTGGTATCGTAACTTAGTATTATACCTGGTATCGATACTTGTATCGATATCAAACGATACATGAAATAGAAACTTGGTATCGTTACTCGGTATGGATACTTGGTATCGAATCTTGGTACCGATACTTGGTACCGAAACTTGGTATCGTTACTTAGTATGATTCTTGGTATCGATACTTGGTAACGATACTTGATATCGATACTTGAAATAGAAACTTGGTATTGTTACTCGGTATCGAAACTTGGTATCGATACTTGGTATCGAAACTTGGTATCGATACCTGGAATCGATACAAGGATTCAACACTTGGTATCGATAGTTAGTATCGATACTTGGTATCGATACTTGGCAACGATACTTAGTACCTGGTATCGATACTTGGTATCGAAACTTGGTATCGATACCTGGAATCGATACAAGGATTCGACACTTGGTATCGATAGTTAGTATCGATACTTGGTATCGATACTTGGCAACCATACTTAGTACCTGGTATCGATACTTGGTATCGAAACTTGGTATCGATACTTGGTATCGAAACTTGGTATCGATAGATAGTATCGAAAATTGGTATCGATAGATAGTATCGATACTTGCCATCAATACTTGGTAACGATACTTAGTACATGGTATCGATACTTGGTATCGATACTTGTTATCGAAACTTGGTATCGATAATTGGTTCCAAAACTAATTTCGAATCTTGGTATCGTTATTTGGTATAATAGTTGGTATCGATACTTGGTATCGATCCTTAGTATCGATACTTGGTATCGATCCTTGGTATCGATACTTGGTATCGATCCTTGGTATCGCTACTTTGTATCGATCCTTGGTATCGATACTTGGTATCGATCCTTGGTATCGTTACTTGGTATTGATACTTGGTATCGAAACTTGGTATCGATACTTGGATTCGACACTTGGTATCGATAGTTATTATCGATACTTGCTATCGATACTTGGTATCGATATTTGGTATCGATACTTGGTATCGATACTTGGTAACGATACTTGGTATTAATACTTGGTATTAATAATTGGTATTGATAATTGGTATCGATACTTGGTATCGAAACTTGGTATCGATATTTGGATTCGACACTTGGTATCGATAGTTAGTATCGATACTTGCCATCGATACTTGGTAACGATACTTAGTACATGGTATCGATACTTGGTATCGATACTTGTTATCGAAACTTGGTATCGATAATTGGTTCCAAAACTAATTTCGAATCATGGTATCGTTATTTGGTATAATAGTTGGTATCGATACTTGGTATCGATCCTTTGTATCGATACTTGGTATTAATACTTGGTATTAATATTTGGTATTGATAATTGGTATCGATACTTGATTTCGAAACTTGGTATTGATACTTGGTATCGAAACTTGGTATCGATACTTGGATCGAAACTTGGTATCGATACTTGGTATCGATACTTGGGATCGATACTTGGTATCGATACTTGGTATTAATACTTGGTATTAATAATTGGTATTGATAATTGTTATCGATACTTGGTATCGAAACTTGGTATCGATATTTGGATTCGACACTTGGTATCGATAGTTAGTATCGATACTTGCCATCGATACTTGGTAACGATACTTAGTACATGGTATCGATACTTGGTATCGATACTTGTTATCGAAACTTGGTATCGATAATTGGTTCCAAAACTAATTTCGAATCATGGTATCGTTATTTGGTATAATAGTTGGTATCGATACTTGGTATCGATCCTTTGTATCGTTACTTGGTATTAATACTTGGTATTAATGTTTGGTATTGATAATTGGTATCGATACTTGATTTCGAAACTTGGTATTGATACTTGGTATCGAAACTTGGTATCGATACTTGGATCGAAACTTGGTATCGATACTTGGTATCGATACTTGGGATCGATACTTGGTATCGCTACTTGGTATCTTTACTTGGTATCTAAACTTGGTATCGATACTTGGTAGCGATACTTTGTATTGGAACTTGGTGTCAATACTTGATATCGTTAATAGGTATCGAAACTTGGTATCGAGACTTGGTATCGATACTTGGTATCGGTAATTGGCATTGATACTTGGTAATGATACTTTGTATCGATACTTTGTATCTTGGTATCGTAACTTGGTATCGTAACTTAGTATTAAACCTGGTATCGATACTTGTATCGATATCAAGCGATACATGAAATAGAAGCTTGGTATCGTTATTCGGTATGGATACTTGGTATCGAATCTCGGTACCGATAACGTAACGTAACGATACTTGATATCGATACTTGAAATAGAAACTTGATATTGTTACTCGGTATCGAAACTTGGTAGCGATACTTGGTATCGAAGCTTGGTATCGATACTTGGTATCGAAACTTGGTATCGATACCTGGAATCGATACAAGGATTCAACACTTGGTATCGATAGTTAGTATCGATACTTGGCAACGATACTTAGTACCTGGTATCGATACTTGGTATCGAAACTTGGTATCGATACCTGGAATCGATACAAGGATTCGACACTTGGTATCGATAGTTAGTATCGATACTTGGTATCGATACTTGGCAACCATACTTAGTACCTGGTATCGATACTTGGTATCGAAACTTGGTATCGATACTTGGTATCGAAACTTGGTATCGATAGATAGTATCGAAAATTGGTATCGATAGATAGTATCGATACTTGCCATCAATACTTGGTAACGATACTTAGTACATGGTATCGATACTTGGTATCGATACTTGTTATCGAAACTTGGTATCGATAATTGGTTCCAAAACTAATTTCGAATCTTGGTATCGTTATTTGGTATAATAGTTGGTATCGATACTTGGTATCGATCCTTAGTATCGATACTTGGTATCGATCCTTGGTATCGATACTTGGTATCGATCCTTGGTATCGCTACTTTGTATCGATCCTTGGTATCGATACTTGGTATCGATCCTTGGTATCGTTACTTGGTATTGATACTTGGTATCGAAACTTGGTATCGATACTTGGATTCGACACTTGGTATCGATAGTTATTATCGATACTTGCTATCGATACTTGGTATCGATATTTGGTATCGATACTTGGTATCGATACTTGGTAACGATACTTGGTATTAATACTTGGTATTAATAATTGGTATTGATAATTGGTATCGATACTTGGTATCGAAACTTGGTATCGATATTTGGATTCGACACTTGGTATCGATAGTTAGTATCGATACTTGCCATCGATACTTGGTAACGATACTTAGTACATGGTATCGATACTTGGTATCGATACTTGTTATCGAAACTTGGTATCGATAATTGGTTCCAAAACTAATTTCGAATCATGGTATCGTTATTTGGTATAATAGTTGGTATCGATACTTGGTATCGATCCTTTGTATCGATACTTGGTATTAATACTTGGTATTAATATTTGGTATTGATAATTGGTATCGATACTTGATTTCGAAACTTGGTATTGATACTTGGAATCGAAACTTGGTATCGATACTTGGATCGAAACTTGGTATCGATACTTGGTATCGATACTTGGGATCGATACTTGGTATCGATACTTGGTATTAATACTTGGTATTAATAATTGGTATTGATAATTGTTATCGATACTTGGTATCGAAACTTGGTATCGATATTTGGATTCGACACTTGGTATCGATAGTTAGTATCGATACTTGCCATCGATACTTGGTAACGATACTTAGTACATGGTATCGATACTTGGTATCGATACTTGTTATCGAAACTTGGTATCGATAATTGGTTCCAAAACTAATTTCGAATCATGGTATCGTTATTTGGTATAATAGTTGGTATCGATACTTGGTATCGATCCTTTGTATCGTTACTTGGTATTAATACTTGGTATTAATGTTTGGTATTGATAATTGGTATCGATACTTGATTTCGAAACTTGGTATTGATACTTGGTATCGAAACTTGGTATCGATACTTGGATCGAAACTTGGTATCGATACTTGGTATCGATACTTGGGATCGATACTTGGTATCGCTACTTGGTATCTTTACTTGGTATCTAAACTTGGTATCGATACTTGGTAGCGATACTTTGTATTGGAACTTGGTGTCAATACTTGATATCGTTAATAGGTATCGAAACTTGGTATCGAGACTTGGTATCGATACTTGGTATCGGTAATTGGCATTGATACTTGGTAATGATACTTTGTATCGATACTTTGTATCTTGGTATCGTAACTTGGTATCGTAACTTAGTATTAAACCTGGTATCGATACTTGTATCGATATCAAGCGATACATGAAATAGAAGCTTGGTATCGTTATTCGGTATGGATACTTGGTATCGAATCTCGGTACCGATAACGTAACGTAACGATACTTGATATCGATACTTGAAATAGAAACTTGATATTGTTACTCGGTATCGAAACTTGGTAGCGATACTTGGTATCGAAGCTTGGTATCGATACTTGGTATCGAAACTTGGTATCGATACCTGGAATCGATACAAGGATTCGACACTTGGTATCTATAGTTAGTATCGATACTTGGTATCGATACTTGGTAACGATACTTAGTACCTGGTATCGATACGTGGTATCGAAACTTGGTATCGATACTTGGTATCGATACTTGGTATCGAAACTTGGTATCGATACTTGGTATCGATACTTGGTTTCGATCCTTGGTATCGATACTTGGAATTAATACTTAGTATTAATAATTGGTATTGATAATTGATATCGATACTTGGTTTCGAAACTTGTTATCAAAACTTGGTATCGATACTTGGAATAGATACTTGGATCCAAAACTTATTTCGAATCTTGGTATCGTTACTTAGTATTGTAGTTGGTATCGATACTTGGTAACTAGACTTGTTATCGATACATGAAATCGAAACTTGGTATCGATTCTTGGTATCGAGACTTGGTTTCGAAACTTGGTATCGATATTTGGATTCGACACTTGGTATCGATAGTTAGTATCGATACGTGCCATCGATACTTGGTAACGATACTTAGTACTTGTTATCGAAACTTGGTATCGATACTTGTTATCGAAACTTGGTATCGATACTTGTTATCGAAACTTGGTATCAATAATTGGTTCCAAAACTAATTTCGAATCTTGGTATCGTTATTTGGTATAATAGTTGGTATCGATACTTGGTATCGATCCTTGGTATCGATACTTGGTATCGATCCTTGGTATCGTTACTTGGTATTAATACTTGGTATTAATAATTGGTATTGATAATTGGTATCGATACTTGGTTTCGAAACTTGGTATTGAAACTTGGTATCGAAACTTGGTATCGATACCTGGTATCGAAACTTGGTATCGATACTTGGATCGAAACTTGGTATCGATAATTGGTTCCAAAACTAATTTCGAATCTTGGTATCGTTATTTGGTATAATAGTTGGTATCGATACTTGGTATCGATCCTTGATATCGATACTTGGTATCTATCCGTGGTATCGATACTTGGTATTGGCATTGATACTTGGTAATGATACTTGGTATCAATACTTTGTATCTAAACTTGGTATCGTAACTTAGTATTATACCTGGTATCGATACTTGTATCGATATCAAACGATACATGAAATAGAAACTTGGTATCGTTACTCGGTATGGATACTTGGTATCGAATCTTGGTACCGATACTTGGTACCGAAACTTGGTATCGTTACTTAGTATGATTCTTGGTATCGATACTTGGTAACGATACTTGATATCGATACTTGAAATAGAAACTTGGTATTGTTACTCGGTATCGAAACTTGGTATCGATACTTGGTATCGAAACTTGGTATCGATACCTGGAATCGATACAAGGATTCAACACTTGGTATCGATAGTTAGTATCGATACTTGGTATCGATACTTGGCAACGATACTTAGTACCTGGTATCGATACTTGGTATCGAAACTTGGTATCGATACCTGGAATCGATACAAGGATTCGACACTTGGTATCGATAGTTAGTATCGATACTTGGTATCGATACTTGGCAACCATACTTAGTACCTGGTATCGATACTTGGTATCGAAACTTGGTATCGATACTTGGTATCGAAACTTGGTATCGATAGATAGTATCGAAAATTGGTATCGATAGATAGTATCGATACTTGCCATCAATACTTGGTAACGATACTTAGTACATGGTATCGATACTTGGTATCGATACTTGTTATCGAAACTTGGTATCGATAATTGGTTCCAAAACTAATTTCGAATCTTGGTATCGTTATTTGGTATAATAGTTGGTATCGATACTTGGTATCGATCCTTAGTATCGATACTTGGTATCGATCCTTGGTATCGATACTTGGTATCGATCCTTGGTATCGCTACTTTGTATCGATCCTTGGTATCGATACTTGGTATCGATCCTTGGTATCGTTACTTGGTATTGATACTTGGTATCGAAACTTGGTATCGATACTTGGATTCGACACTTGGTATCGATAGTTATTATCGATACTTGCTATCGATACTTGGTATCGATATTTGGTATCGATACTTGGTATCGATACTTGGTAACGATACTTGGTATTAATACTTGGTATTAATAATTGGTATTGATAATTGGTATCGATACTTGGTATCGAAACTTGGTATCGATATTTGGATTCGACACTTGGTATCGATAGTTAGTATCGATACTTGCCATCGATACTTGGTAACGATACTTAGTACATGGTATCGATACTTGGTATCGATACTTGTTATCGAAACTTGGTATCGATAATTGGTTCCAAAACTAATTTCGAATCATGGTATCGTTATTTGGTATAATAGTTGGTATCGATACTTGGTATCGATCCTTTGTATCGATACTTGGTATTAATACTTGGTATTAATATTTGGTATTGATAATTGGTATCGATACTTGATTTCGAAACTTGGTATTGATACTTGGTATCGAAACTTGGTATCGATACTTGGATCGAAACTTGGTATCGATACTTGGTATCGATACTTGGGATCGATACTTGGTATCGATACTTGGTATTAATACTTGGTATTAATAATTGGTATTGATAATTGTTATCGATACTTGGTATCGAAACTTGGTATCGATATTTGGATTCGACACTTGGTATCGATAGTTAGTATCGATACTTGCCATCGATACTTGGTAACGATACTTAGTACATGGTATCGATACTTGGTATCGATACTTGTTATCGAAACTTGGTATCGATAATTGGTTCCAAAACTAATTTCGAATCATGGTATCGTTATTTGGTATAATAGTTGGTATCGATACTTGGTATCGATCCTTTGTATCGTTACTTGGTATTAATACTTGGTATTAATGTTTGGTATTGATAATTGGTATCGATACTTGATTTCGAAACTTGGTATTGATACTTGGTATCGAAACTTGGTATCGATACTTGGATCGAAACTTGGTATCGATACTTGGTATCGATACTTGGGATCGATACTTTGTATCGCTACTTGGTATCTTTACTTGGTATCTAAACTTGGTATCGATACTTGGTAGCGATACTTTGTATTGGAACTTGGTGTCAATACTTGATATCGTTAATAGGTATCGAAACTTGGTATCGAGACTTGGTATCGATACTTGGTATCGGTAATTGGCATTGATACTTGGTAATGATACTTTGTATCGATACTTTGTATCTTGGTATCGTAACTTGGTATCGTAACTTAGTATTAAACCTGGTATCGATACTTGTATCGATATCAAGCGATACATGAAATAGAAGCTTGGTATCGTTATTCGGTATGGATACTTGGTATCGAATCTCGGTACCGATAACGTAACGTAACGATACTTGATATCGATACTTGAAATAGAAACTTGATATTGTTACTCGGTATCGAAACTTGGTAGCGATACTTGGTATCGAAACTTGGTATCGATACTTGGTATCGAAACTTGGTATCGATACCTGGAATCGATACAAGGATTCGACACTTGGTATCTATAGTTAGTATCGATACTTGGTATCGATACTTGGTAACGATACTTAGTACCTGGTATCGATACGTGGTATCGAAACTTGGTATCGATACTTGGTATCGATACTTGGTATCGAAACTTGGTATCGATACTTGGTATCGATACTTGGTTTCGATCCTTGGTATCGATACTTGGAATTAATACTTAGTATTAATAATTGGTATTGATAATTGATATCGATACTTGGTTTCGAAACTTGTTATCAAAACTTGGTATCGATACTTGGAATAGATACTTGGATCCAAAACTTATTTCGAATCTTGGTATCGTTACTTAGTATTGTAGTTGGTATCGATACTTGGTAACTAGACTTGTTATCGATACATGAAATCGAAACTTGGTATCGATTCTTGGTATCGAGACTTGGTTTCGAAACTTGGTATCGATATTTGGATTCGACACTTGGTATCGATAGTTAGTATCGATACGTGCCATCGATACTTGGTAACGATACTTAGTACTTGTTATCGAAACTTGGTATCGATACTTGTTATCGAAACTTGGTATCGATACTTGTTATCGAAACTTGGTATCAATAATTGGTTGCAAAACTAATTTCGAATCTTGGTATCGTTATTTGGTATAATAGTTGGTATCGATACTTGGTATCGATCCTTGGTATCGATACTTGGTATCGATCCTTGGTATCGTTACTTGGTATTAATACTTGGTATTAATAATTGGTATTGATAATTGGTATCGATACTTGGTTTCGAAACTTGGTATTGAAACTTGGTATCGAAACTTGGTATCGATACCTGGTATCGAAACTTGGTATCGATACTTGGATCGAAACTTGGTATCGATAATTGGTTCCAAAACTAATTTCGAATCTTGGTATCGTTATTTGGTATAATAGTTGGTATCGATACTTGGTATCGATCCTTGATATCGATACTTGGTATCTATCCGTGGTATCGATACTTGGTATCGATCTTTTGTATCGTTACTTGGTATTAATACTTGGTATTAATAATTGGTATTGATAATTGGTATCGATACTTGGTTTCGAAACTTGGAATTGATACTTGGTATCGAAACTTGGTATCGATATTTGGATTCGACACTTGGTATCGATAGTTAGTATCGATACTTGGTAATTATACTTAGTACATGGTATCGATACTTGGTATCGATACTTGTGATCGAAACTTGGTATCGATAATTGGTTCCAAATTGGTATCGTTATTTGGTATAATAGTTAGTATCGATACTTGGTATCGATCCTTGGTTTCGATACTTGGTATCGATCCTTGGTATCGATACTTGGTATCGATCCTTTGTATCGTTACTTGGTATTAATACTTGGTATTAATAATTGGTATTGATAATTGGTATCGAAACTTGGTTTCGAAACTTGGTATTGATACCTGGTATCGAAACTTGGTATCGATACTTGGTATCGATCCTTGGTATCGATACTTGGTATCGATCCTTTGTATCGTTACTTGGCATTAATACTTCGAATTGTACATGGTTTCGATACTTGGTATCGATATGTGTGATCGAAACTTGGTATCGATAATTGGTTCCAAAACTAATTTCGAATCTTGGTATCGTTATTTGGTTTAATAGTTAGTATGGTTTCGATACTTGGTATCGATCCTTGGTATCGATACTTGGTATCGATCCTTTGTATCGATACTTGGTATCGATCCTTTGTATCGTTACTTGGTATTAATACTTGGTATTAATAATTGGTATTGATAATTGGTATCGATACTTGGTATCGAAACTTGGTATCGATATTTGGATTCGACACTTGGTATCGATAGTTAGTATCGATACTTGGTAATTATACTTAGTACATGGTATCGATCCTTGGTATCGATACTTGGTATCGATCCTTTGTATCGTTACTTGGTATTAATACTTGGTATTAATAATTGGTATTGATAATTGGTATCGAAACTTGGTTTCGAAACTTGGTATTGATACTTGGTATCGATACTTGGTATCGATCCTTTGTATCGTTACTTGGCATTAATACTTGGAATTGTACTTGGTTTCGATACTTGGTATCGATACGTGTGATCGAAACTTGGTATCGATAATTGGTTCCAAAACTAATTTCGAATCTTGGTATCATTATTTGGTATAATAGGTGGTATCGATAATTGGTATCGATCCTTGGTATCGTTACTTGGTATTAATACTTGGTATTAATAATTGGTATTGATAATTGGTATCGATACTTGGTTTCGAAACTTGGTATTGAAACTTGGTATCGAAACTTGGTATCGATACTTGGTATCGATCCTTGGTATCGATACTTGGTATCGATCCTTGGTATCGTTACTTGGTATTAATACTTGGTATTAATAATTGGTATTGATAATTGGTATCGATACTTGGTTTCGAAACTTGGTATTGAAACTTGGTATCGAAACTTGGTATCGATACTTGGTATCGAAACTTGGTATGGATACTTGGATCCAAACTTGGTATCGATAATTGGTTCCAAAACTAATTTCGAATCTTGGTATCATTATTTGGTATAATAGGTGGTATCGATAATTGGTATCGATCCTTGGTATCGTTACTTGGTATTAATACTTGGTATTAATAATTGGTATTGATAATTGGTATCGATACTTGGTTTCGAAACTTGGTATTGAAACTTGGTATCGAAACTTGGTATCGATACTTGGTATCGATCCTTGGTATCGATACTTGGTATCGATCTTTTGTATCGTTACTTGGTATTAATACTTGGTATTAATAATTGGTATTGATAATTGGTATCGATACTTGGTTTCGAAACTTGGTATTGATACTTGGTATCGAAACTTGGTATCGATATTTGGATTCGACACTTGGTATCGATAGTTAGTATCGATACTTGCCATCGATACTTTGTAACGATACTTAGTACATGGTATCGATACTTGGTATCGATACTTGTTATCGAAACTTGGTATCGATACTTGGTAGCGATACTTTGTATCGAAACTTGGTGTCAATACTTGGTATCGTTAATAGGTATCGAAACTTGGTATCGAAACTTGGTATCAAAACTTGGTATCGATACTTGGAATAGATACTTGGTTTCAAAACTTATTTCGAATCTTGGTATCGTTACTTAGTATTATAGTTGGTATCGATACTTGGTAACTAGACTTGTTATCGATACATGAAATCGAAACTTGCTATCGATTCTTGGTATCGAGTCTTGGTATCGATACTTGGTATCGATACTTTGTATCGATCCTTGGTATCGATACTTGGTATTAATACTTGGTAATAATAATTTGTATTGATAATTGGTTTCGATACTTGGTTTCGAAACTTGGTATTGATACTTGGTATCGAAACTTGGTGTCGATACTTGGTATCGATCCTTGGTTTCGATACTTGGTATCGATCCTTGGTATCGATACTTGGTATTAATACTTGGTATCGATACTTGGAATTGATACTTGGTATCGAAACTTGGTATTGATACTTGGATTCGACACTTTATATTGATAGTTAGTATCGATATTTGGTATCGATACTTGGTATCGATACTTGGTATCGATCCTTGGTGTCGATCCTTGGTATCGATACTTGGTTCTAAAACTTATTTCGAATCTTGGTATCATTACTTAGTATTATAGTTGGAATCGGTACTTGGTAACGATACTTGGTATCGATACATGAACTCCAAACTTGGTATCGATCCTTGGTATCGAGACTTGGTATCGATACTTGGTATCTATCCTTGGTATCGATACTTGGTATCGATCCTTGGTATCGATACTTGGTATTAATACTTGGTATTAATAATTGGTATTGATAATTGGTATCGATACTTGGTATCGAAACGTGGTATCGATATTTGGATTCGACACTTGGTATCGATAGTTAGTATAGATACTTGCCATCGATACTTGGTAATTATACTTCGTACATGGTATCGATACTTGGTATCGATACTTGTGATCGAAACTTGGTATCGATAATTGGTTCCAAAACTAATTTGAATCTTGGTATCGTTATTTGGTATAATAGTTAGTATCGATACTTGGTATCGATCCTTGGTATCGATACTTGGTATCGATCCTTTGTATCGTTACTTGGTATTAATACTTGGTATTGATAATTGGTATCGAAACTTGGTTTCGAAACTTGGTATTGATACCTGGTATCATAACTTGGTATCGATACTTGGTATCGATCCTTGGTATCGATACTTGGTATCGATCCTTGGTATCGTTACTTGGTATTAATACTTGGTATCGATACTTGGAATTGATACTTGGTATCGAATCTTGGTATCGATACTTGGATTCGACACTTGGTATCGATAGTTTGTATCGATACTTGCTATCGATACTTGGTATCGATATTTGGTATCGATACTTGGTATCGATACTTGGTATCGATCCTTGGTATCGATCCTTCGTATCGATCCTTGGTATCGATCCTTGGTATCGATACTTGGTTCTAAAACTTATTTCGAATCTTGGTATCGTTACTTAGTATTATAGTTGGAATCGATACTTGGTAACGATACTTGGTATCGATACATGAACTCCAAACTTGGTATCGATCCTTGGTATCGATACTTGGTATCGATCCTTGGTATCGATACTTGGTATTAATACTTGGTATTAATAATTGGAATTGATAATTGGTATCGATACTTGGTATCGAAACTTTGTATCGATATTTGGATTCGACACTTGGTATCGATAGCTAGTATCGATACTTGCCATCGATACTTGGTAACGATACTTAGTACATGGTATCGATACTTGGTATCGATACTTGTTATCGAAACTTGGTATCGATAATTGGTTCCAAAACTAATTTCGAATCATGGTATCGTTATTTGGTATAATAGTTGGTATCGATACTTGGTATCGATCCTTTGTATCGTTACTTGGTATTAATACTTGGTATTAATATTTGGTATTGATAATTGGTATCGATACTTGGTTTCGAAACTTGGTATTGATACTTGGTATCGAAACTTGGTATGGATACTTGGATCGAAACTTGGTATCAATACTTGGTATCGATACTTGGGATCGATACTTGGTATCGATACTTGGTATCTATACTTGGTATCTAAACTTGGTATCGATACTTGGTATTGATACTTTGTATTGAAACTTGGTGTCAATACTAGGTATCGTTAATAGGTATCGAAACTTGGTATCGAAACTTGGTATCGATACTTGGTATCGATAATTCGCATTGATACTTGGTAATGATACTTGGTATCGATACTTTGTATCGATACTTTGTATCTAAACTTGGTATCGCAACTTAGTATTATACCTGGTATCGATACTTGTATCGATATCAAGCGATACATGAAATAGAAACTTGGTATCGTTACTCGGTATGGATACTTGGTATCGAATCTCGGTACCGATACTTGGTACCGAAACTTGGTATCGATACTTGGTAACGATACTTGATATCGATACTTGAAATAGAAACTTGGTATTGTTACTCGGTATCGAAACTTGGTATCGATACTTGGTATCGAAACTTGGTATCGATACTTGGTATCGAAACTTGGTATCGATACCTGGAATCGATACAAGGATTCGACACTTGGTATCGATAGTTAGTATCGATACTTGGTATCGAAACTTGGTAACGATACTTAGTACCTGGTATCGATACTTGGTATCGAAACTTGGTATCGATACTTGGTATCGAAACTTGGTATCGATACTTGGTATCGATACTTGGTTTCGATCCTTGGTATCGATTTTTGGAATTAATACTTAGTATTAATAATTGGTATTGATAATTGATATCGATACTTGGTTTCGAAACTTGGTATCAAAACTTGGTATCGATACTTGGAATAGATACTTGGTTCCAAAACTTATTTCGAATCTTGGTATCGTTACTTAGTATTATAGTTGGTATCGATACTTGGTAACTAGACTTGTTATCGATACATGAAATCGAAACTTGGTATCGATTCTTGGTAACGAGACGTAGTTTCGAAACTTGGCATCGATATTTGTATTCGACACTTGGTATCGACAGTTAGTATCGATACGTGCCATCGATACTTGGTAACGATACTTAGTACATGGTATCGATACTTGGTATCGACACTTGGTATCGATACTTGTTATCGAAACTTGGTATCGATACTTGTTATCGAAACTTGGTATCGATACTTGTTATCGAAATTTGGTATCAATAATTGGTTCCAAAACTAATTTCGAATCTTGGTATCGTTATTTGGTATAATAGTTGGTATCGATACTTGGTATCGATCCTTGGTATCGATACTTGGTATCGATCCTTGGTATCGATACTTGGTATCGATCCTTGGTATCGTTACTTGGTATTAATATTTGGTATTAATAATTGGTATTGATAATTGGTATCGATACTTGGTTTTGAAACTTGGTATTGAAACTTGGTATCGAAACTTGGTATCGATACTTGGTATCGAAACTTGGTATCGATACTTGGATCGAAACTTGGTATCGATAATTGGTTCCAAAACTAATTTCGAATCTTGGTATCGTTATTTGGTATAATAGTTGGTACCAAGTATCGATCCTTGGTATCGATACTTGGTATCGATCCTTGGTATCGATACTTGGTATCGATCTTTTGTATCGTTACTTGGTATTAATACTTGGTATTAATAATTGGTATTTATAATTGGTATCGATACTTGGTTTCGAAACTTGGAATTGATACTTGGTATCGAAACTTGGTATCGATATTTGGATTCGACACTTGGTATCGATAGTTAGTATCGATACTTGCCATCGATACTTTGTAACGATACTTAGCACATGGTGTCGATACTTGGTATCGATACTTGTTATCGAAACTTGGTATCGATACTTGTTATCGAAACTTGGTATCGATAATTGGTTCCAAAACTAATTTCGAATCTTGGTATCGTTATTTGGTATAATAGTTGGTATCGATACTTGGTATCGATCCTTGGTATCGATACTTGGTATCGATCCTTGGTATCGATACTTGGTATCGATCCTTGGTATCGTTACTTGGTTTTAATACTTGGTATTAATAATTGGTATTGATAATTGGTATCGATACTTGGTTTCGATACTTGGTATCGATGCTTGGGATCGATACTTGGTATCGATACTTGGTATCTATACTTGGTATCTAAACTTGGTATCGATACTTGGTAGCGATACTTTGTATCGAAACTTGGTGTCAATACTTGTTATCGTTAATAGGTATCGAAACTTGGTATCGAAACTTGGTATCGATACTTGGTATCGATAATTGGCATTGATACTTGGTAATGATACTTGGTATCGATACTTTGTATCAATACTTTGTATCTAAACTTGGTATCGTAACTTAGTATTATACCTGGTATCGATACTTGTATCGATAGCAAGCGATACATGAAATAGAAACTTGGTATCGTTACTCGGTATGGATACTTGGTGTCGAATCTTGGTACCGATACTTGGTACCGAAACTTGGTATCGTTACTTAGTATGATTCTTGGTATCGATACTTGGTAACGATACTTGATATCGATACTTGAAATAGAAACTTGGTATTGATACTCGGTATCAAAACTTGGTATCGATGCTTGGAATAGATACTTGGTTCCAAAACTTATTTCGAATCTTGGCATCGTTACTTAGTATTATAGTTGGTATCGATACTTGGTAACTAGACTTGGTATCGATACATGGTATCTATACTTGGTATCTAAACTTGGTATCGATACTTGGTAGCGATACTTTGTATCGAAACTTGGTGTCAATACTTGTTATCGTTAATAGGTATCGAAACTTGGTATCGAAACTTGGTATCGATACTTGGTATCGATAATTGGCATTGATACTTGGTAATGATACTTGGTATCGATACTTTGTATCAATACTTTGTATCTAAACTTGGTATCGTAACTTAGTATTATACCTGGTATCGATACTTGTATCGATAGCAAGCGATACATGAAATAGAAACTTGGTATCGTTACTCGGTATGGATACTTGGTGTCGAATCTTGGTACCGATACTTGGTACCGAAACTTGGTATCGTTACTTAGTATGATTCTTGGTATCGATACTTGGTAACGATACTTGATATCGATACTTGAAATAGAAACTTGGTATTGATACTCGGTATCAAAACTTGGTATCGATGCTTGGAATAGATACTTGGTTCCAAAACTTATTTCGAATCTTGGCATCGTTACTTAGTATTATGGTTGGTATCGATACTTGGTAACTAGACTTGGTATCGATACATGAAATCGAAACTTGGTATCGATTCTTGGATTCGATACTTGGTATTAATACTCGGTATTAATAATTGGTATTGATAATTGGTATCGATTCTTGGTTTCGAAACTTGGAATTGATACTTGGTATCGAAAGTTGGGATCGATACTTGGATTCGACACTTGGTATCGATAGTTAGTATCGATACTTGCTATCGATACTTGGTATCGATATTTGGTATCGATACTTGGTATCGATCCTTGGTATCGATACTTGGTTCTAAAACTTATTTCGAATCTAGGTATCGTTACTTAGTATTATAGTTGGAATCAATACTTGGTAAAGATACTTGGTATCGATACATGAAATCCAAACTTGGTATCGATCCTTGTTATCGAGACTTGGTATCTATCCTTGGTATCGATACTTGGTATCGATCCTTGGTATCGTTACTTGGTATTAATACTTGGTATTAATAATTGGTATTGATAATTGGTATCGATACTTGGTATCGAAACTTGGTATCGATATTTGGATTCGACACTTGGTATCGATAGTTAGTATCGATACTTGCCATCGATACTTGGTAACGATACTTAGTACATGGTATCGATACTTGGTATCGAAACTTGGTATCGATACTTGGGATCGATACTTGGTATCGATACTTGGTATCTATACTTGGTATCTAAACTTGGTATCGATACTTGGTAGCGATACTTTGTATTGAAACTTGGTGTCAATACTTGGTATCGTTAATAGGTATCGAAACTTGGTATCGAAACTTGGTATCGATAATTCGCATTGATACTTGGTAATGATACTTGGTATCGATATTTTGTATCGATACTTTGTATCTAAACTTGGTATCGTACCTTAGTATTATACCTGGTATCGATACTTGAATCGATATCAAGCGATACATGAAATAGAAACTTGGTATCGTTACTCGGTATGGATACTTGGTATCGAATCTCGGTACCGATACTTGGTACCGAAACTTGGTATCGATACTTGGTAACGATACTTGATATCGATACTTGAAATAGAAACTTGGTATTGTTAATCGGTATCGAAACTTGGTATCGATACTTGGTATCGAAACTTGGTATCGATACTTGGTATCGAAACTTGGTATCGATACCTGGAATCGATACAAGGATTCGACACTTGGTATCGATAGTTAGTATCGATACTTGGTATCGATACTTGGTATCGAAACTTGGTATCGATACTTGGTATCGAAACTTGGTATCGATACTTGGTATCGATACTTGGTTTCGATCCTTGGTATCGATTTTTGGAATTAATACTTAGTATTAATAATTGGTATTGATAATTGATATCGATACTTGGTTTCGAAACTTGGTATCAAAACTTGGTATCGATACTTGGAATAGATACTTGGTTCCAAAACTTATTTCGAATCTTGGTATCGTTACTTAGTATTATAGTTGGTATCGATACTTGGTAACTAGACTTGTTATCGATACATGAAATCGAAACTTGGTATCGATTCTTGGTATCGAGACGTGGTTTCGAAACTTGGTATCGATATTTGTATTCGGCACTTGGTATCGATAGTTAGTATCGATACGTGCCATCGATACTTGGTAACGATACTTAGTACATGGTATCGATACTTGGTATCGATAATTGGTATCGATACTTGTTATCGAAACTTGGTATCGATACTTGTTATCGAAACTTGGTATCGATACTTGTTATCGAAACTTGGTATCAATAATTGGTTCCAAAACTAATTTCGAATCTTGGTATCGTTATTTTGTATAATAGTTGGTATCGATACTTGGTATCGATCCTTGGTATCGATACTTGGTATCGATCCTTGGTATCGATACTTGGTATCGATCCTTGGTATCGTTACTTGGTATTAATATTTGGTATTAATAATTGGTATTGATAATTGGTATCGATACTTGGTTTTGAAACTTGGTATTGAAACTTGGTATCGAAACTTGGTATCGATACTTGGTATCGAAACTTGGTATCGATACTTGGATCGAAACTTGGTATCGATAACTGGTTCCAAAACTAATTTCGAATCTTGGTATCGTTATTTGGTATAATAGTTGGTACCAAGTATCGATCCTTGGTATCGATACTTGGTTCTAAAACTTATTTCGAATCTTGGTATCGTTACTTAGTATTATAGTTGGAATCGATACTTGTTAAAGATACTTGGTATCGATACATGAAATCCAAACTTGGTATCGATCCTTGTTATCGAGACTTGGTATCGAAACTTGGTATCGATACTTGGATCGAAACTTGGTATCGATAACTGGTTCCAAAACTAATTTCGAATCTTGGTATCGTTATTTGGTATAATAGTTGGTACCAAGTATCGATCCTTGGTATCGATACTTGGTTCTAAAACTTATTTCGAATCTTGGTATCGTTACTTAGTATTATAGTTGGAATCGATACTTGGTAAAGATACTTGGTATCGATACATGAAATCCAAACTTGGTATCGATCCTTGGTATCGTTACTTGGTATTAATACTTGGTATTAATAATTGGTATTGATAATTGGTATCGATACTTGGTATCGAAACTTGGTATCGATATTTGGATTCGACACTTGGTATCGATACTTGGTATCTATACTTGGTATCTAAACTTGGTAGCGATACTTTGTATCGAAACTTGGTGTCAATACTTGTTATCGTTAATAGGTATCGAAACTTGGTATCGAAACTTGGTATCGAAACTTGGTATCGATACTTGGTATCGTTAATAGGTATCGAAACTTGGTATCGAAACTTGGTATCGATACTTGGTATCGATAATTCGCATTGATACTTGGTAATGATACTTGGTATCGATATTTTGTATCGATACTTTGTATCTAAACTTGGTATCGTAACTTAGTATTATACCTGGTATCGATACTTGTATCGATATCAAGCGATACATGAAATAGAAACTTGGTATCGTTACTCGGTATGGATACTTGGTATCGAATCTCGGTACCGATACTTGGTACCGAAACTTGGTATCGATACTTGGTAACGATACTTGATATCGATACTTGAAATAGAAACTTGGTATTGTTACTCGGTATCGAAACTTGTTATCGATACTTGGTATCGAAACTTGGTATCGATACTTGGTATCGAAACTTGGTATCGATACCTGGAATCGATACAAGGATTCGACACTTGGTATCGATAGTTAGTATCGATACTTGGTATCGATACTTGGTAACGATACTTAGTACCTGGTATCGATACTTGGTATCGATTTTTGGAATTAATACTTAGTATTAATAATTGGTATTGATAATTGATATCGATACTTGGTTTCGAAACTTGGTATCAAAACTTGGTATCGATACTTGGAATAGATACTTGGTTCCAAAACTTATTACGAATCTTGGTATCGTTACTTAGTATTATAGTTGGTATCGATACTTGGTAACTAGACTTGTTATCGATACATGAAATCGAAACTTGGTATCGATTCTTTTTATCGAGACGTGGTTTCGAAACTTGGTATCGATATTTGTATTCGGCACTTGGTATCGATAGTTAGTATCGATACGTGCCATCGATACTTGGTAACGATACTTAGTACATGGTATCGATACTTGGTATCGATACTTGTTATCGAAACTTGGTATCGATACTTGTTATCGAAACTTGGTATCGGTACTTGTTATCGAAACTTGGTATCGATACTTGAAATAGAAACTTGGTATTGTTACTCGGTATCGAAGCTTGTTATCGATACTTAGTATCGAAACTTGGTATCGATACTTGGTATCGAAACTTGGTATCGATACCTGGAATCGATACAAGGATTCGACACTTGGTATCGATAGTTAGTATCGATACTTGGTATCGATACTTGGTAACGATACTTAGTACCTGGTATCGATACTTGTTATCGAAACTTGGTATCGATACTTGTTATCGAAACTTGGTATCAATAATTGGTTCCAAAACTAATTTCGAATCTTGGTATCGTTATTTGGTATAATAGTTGGTATCGATACTTGGTATCGATCCTTGGTATCGATACTTGGTATCGATCCTTGGTATCGTTACTTGGTATTAATATTTGGTATTAATAATTGGTATTGATAATTGGTATCGATACTTGGTTTTGAAACTTGGTATTGAAACTTGGTATCGAAACTTGGTATCGATACTTGGTATCGAAACTTGGTATCGATACTTGGATCGAAACTTGGTATCGATAACTGGTTCCAAAACTAATTTCGAATCTTGGTATCGTTATTTGGTATAATAGTTGGTACCAAGTATCGATCCTTGGTATCGATACTTGGTATCGATCTTTTGTATCGTTACTTGGTATTAATACTTGGTATTAATAATTGGTATTGATAATTGGTATCGATACTTGGTTTCGAAACTTGGAATTGATACTTGGTATCGAAACTTGGTACCGATACTTGGTATCGATACATGAAATCCAAACTTGGTATCGATCCTTGGTATCGCGACTTGGTATCGATACTTGGTATCTATACTTTGTATCGATACTTTGTATCGATCCTTGGAATCGATACTTGGTATTAATACGTGGTATTAATAATTAGTATTGATAATTGGTATCGATACGTGGTTTCGAAACTTGGTATTGATACTTGGTATCACAACTTGGTATCGATATTTGGATTCGACACTTGGTATCGATACTTGGTATCGATACTTGGTATCGATACTTGATAACGATACTTAGTACCTATAATCGATACTTGGTATCGAAACTTGGTACTGATACTTGGTATCGATACTTGGTATCGAAACTTGGTATCGATACTTGGTATAGATACTTGGTATCGATACTTGGTATCGATACTTGGTTTCTATCCTTGGTATCGATACTTGGTATCGATCCTTGGTATCGATACATGGTATTAATACGTGGTATTAATAATTGGTATTGATAATTGGTATCGATAATTGGTTTCGAATCTTGGTATTGATACTTGGTATCGATACTTGGTATCGATACTTGGTATCAATCCTTGGTATCGATACTTGGTTCTAAAACTTATTTCGAATCTTGGTATCGTTACTTAGTATTATAGTTGGAATCGATACTTGGTAACGATACTTGGTATAGATACTTGGTATCGATACTTGGTATCGATACTTGGTTTCCATCCTTGGTATCGATACTTGGTATCGATCCTTGGTATCGAGACTTGGTATCGATACTTGGTATCTATCCTTGGTATCGATACTTGGTGTCGATCCTTGGTATCGATACTTGGTATTAATACGTGGTATTAATAATTGGTATTGATAATTGGTATGGATAATTGGTTTCGAAACTTGGTATTGATACTTGGTATCGATACTTGGTATCAATCCTTGGTATCGATACTTGGTTCTAAAACTTATTTCGAATCTTGGTATCGTTACTTAGTATTATAGTTGGAATCGATACTTGTTATCGATACTTGTTATCGATACTTGGTATCGATACATGAACTCCAAAGTTGGTATCGATCCTTGGTATCGAGACTTGGTATCGATACTTGGTATCTATCCTTGGTATCGATACTTAGTATCGAAACTTGGTATCGATAGTTAGTATCGATACTTGCCATCAATACTTGGTAACGATACTTAGTACATGGTATCGATACTTGGTATCGATACTTGTTATCGAAACTTGGTATCGATAATTGGTTCCAAAACTAATTTCGAATCATGGTATCGTTATTTGGTATAATAGTTGGTATCGATACTTGGTATCGATCCTTTGTATCGTTACTTGGTATTAATACTTGGTATTAATATTTGGTATTGATAATTAGTATCGATACTTGGTTTCGATAGTTAGTATCGATACTTGCCATCGATACTTGGTAACGATACTTAGTACATGGTATCGATACTTGGTATCGATACTTGGTATCAATACTTGGGATCGATACTTGGTATCGATACTTGGTATCTATACTTGGTATCTAAACTTGGTATCGATACTTGGTAGCGATACTTTGTATTGAAACTTGGTGTCAATACGTGGTATCGTTAATAGGTATCAAAACTTGGTATCGAAACTTGGTATCGATACTTGGTATCGATAATTCGCATTGATACTTGGTAATGATACTTGGTATCGATATTTTGTATCGATACTTTGTATCTAAACTTGGTATCGTAACTTAGTATTATACCTGGTATCGATACTTGTATCGATATCAAGCGATACATGAAATAGAAACTTGGTATCGTTACTCGGTATGGATACTTGGTATCGAATCTCGGTACCGATACTTGGTATCGAAACTTGTTATCGATACTTGGTATCGAAACTTGGTATCGATACTTGGTATCGAAACTTGGTATCGATACCTGGAATCGATACAAGGATTCGACACTTGGTATCGATAGTTAGTATCGATACTTGGTATCGATACTTGGTAACGATACTTAGTACCTGGTATCGATACTTGGTATCGATTTTTGGAATTAATACTTAGTATTAATAATTGGTATTGATAATTGATATCGATACTTGGTTTCGAAACTTGGTATCAAAACTTGGTATCGATACTTGGAATAGATACTTGGTTCCAAAACTTATTACGAATCTTGGTATCGTTACTTAGTATTATAGTTGGTATCGATACTTGGTAACTAGACTTGTTATCGATACATGAAATCGAAACTTGGTATCGATTCTTGGTATCGAGACGTGGTTTCGAAACTTGGTATCGATATTTGTATTCGGCACTTGGTATCGATAGTTAGTATCGATACGTGCCATCGATACTTGGTAACGATACTTAGTACATGGTATCGATACTTGGTATCGATACTTGTTATCGAAACTTGGTATCGATACTTGTTATCGAAACTTGGTATCGGTACTTGTTATCGAAACTTGGTATCGATACTTGAAATAGAAACTTGGTATTGTTACTCGGTATCGAAGCTTGTTATCGATACTTGGTATCGAAACTTGGTATCGATACTTGGTATCGAAACTTGGTATCGATACCTGGAATCGATACAAGGATTCGACACTTGGTATCGATAGTTAGTATCGATACTTGGTATCGATACTTGGTAACGATACTTAGTACCTGGTATCGATACTTGTTATCGAAACTTGGTATCGATACTTGTTATCGAAACTTGGTATCAATAATTGGTTCCAAAACTAATTTCGAATCTTGGTATCGTTATTTGGTATAATAGTTGGTATCGATACTTGGTATCGATCCTTGGTATCGATACTTGGTATCGATCCTTGGTATCGTTACTTGGTATTAATATTTGGTATTAATAATTGGTATTGATAATTGGTATCGATACTTGGTTTTGAAACTTGGTATTGAAACTTGGTATCGAAACTTGGTATCGATACTTGGTATCGAAACTTGTTATCGATACTTGGATCGAAACTTGGTATCGATAACTGGTTCCAAAACTAATTTCGAATCTTGGTATCGTTATTTGGTATAATAGTTGGTACCAAGTATCGATCCTTGGTATCGATACTTGGTATCGATCTTTTGTATCGTTACTTGGTATTAATACTTGGTATTAATAATTGGTATTGATAATTGGTATCGATACTTGGTTTCGAAACTTGGAATTGATACTTGGTATCGAAACTTGGTACCGATACTTGGTATCGATACATGAAATCCAAACTTGGTATCGATCCTTGGTATCGCGACTTGGTATCGATACTTGGTATCTATACTTTGTATCGATACTTGGTATCGATCCTTGGTATCGATACTTGGTATTAATACGTGGTATTAATAATTGGTATTGATAATTGGTATCGATACGTGGTTTCGAAACTTGGTACTGATACTTGGTATCACAACTTGGTATCGATATTTGGATTCGACACTTGGTATCGATACTTGGTATCGATACTTGGTATCGATACTTGATAACGATACTTAGTACCTATAATCGATACTTGGTATCGAAACTTGGTACTGATACTTGGTATCGATACTTGGTATCGAAACTTGGTATCGATACTTGGTATAGATACTTGGTATCGATACTTGGTTTCTATCCTTGGTATCGATACTTGGTATCGATCCTTGGTATCGATACATGGTATTAATACGTGGTATTAATAATTGGTATTGATAATTGGTATCGATAATTGGTTTCGAATCTTGGTATTGATACTTGGTATCGATACTTGGTATCGATACTTGGTATCAATCCTTGGTATCGATACTTGGTTCTAAAACTTATTTCGAATCTTGGTATCGTTACTTAGTATTATAGTTGGAATCGATACTTGGTAACGATACTTGGTATAGATACTTGGTATCGATACTTGGTATCGATACTTGGTTTCCATCCTTGGTATCGATACTTGGTATCGATCCTTGGTATCGAGACTTGGTATCGATACTTGGTATCTATCCTTGGTATCGATACTTGGTGTCGATCCTTGGTATCGATACTTGGTATTAATACGTGGTATTAATAATTGGTATTGATAATTGGTATGGATAATTGGTTTCGAAACTTGGTATTGATACTTGGTATCGATACTTGGTATCGATACTTGGTATCAATCCTTGGTATCGATACTTGGTTCTAAAACTTATTTCGAATCTTGGTATCGTTACTTAGTATTATAGTTGGAATCGATACTTGTTATCGATACTTGGTATCGATACATGAACTCCAAAGTTGGTATCGATCCTTGGTATCGAGACTTAGTATCGATACTTGGTATCTATCCTTGGTATCGATACTTAGTATCGAAACTTGGTATCGATAGTTAGTATCGATACTTGCCATCAATACTTGGTAACGATACTTAGTACATGGTATCGATACTTGGTATCGATACTTGTTATCGAAACTTGGTATCGATAATTGGTTCCAAAACTAATTTCGAATCATGGTATCGTTATTTGGTATAATAGTTGGTATCGATACTTGGTATCGATCCTTTGTATCGTTACTTGGTATTAATACTTGGTATTAATATTTGGTATTGATAATTAGTATCGATACTTGGTTTCGAAACTTGGTATTGATACTTGGTATCGAAACTTGGTATCGATACTTGGATCGAAACTTGGTATCGATACTTGGTATCGATACTTGGGATCGTTACTTGGTATTTATACTTGGTATTAATAATTGGTATTGATAATTGGTATCGATACTTGGTATCGAAACTTTGTATCGATATTTGGATTCGACACTTGGTATCGATGGTTAGTATCGATACTTGCCATCGATACTTGGTAACGATACATAGTACATGGTATCGATACTTGGTATCGATACTTGTTATCGAAACTTGGTATCGATAATTGGTTCCAAAACTAATTTCGAATCATGGTTTCGTTATTTGGTATAATAGTTGGTATCGATACTTGGTATCGATCCTTTGTATCGTTACTTGGTATTAATACTTGGTATTAATATTTGGTATTGATAATTGGTATCGATACTTGGTTTCGAAACTTGGAATTGATACTTGGTATCGAAACTTGGTATCGATACTTGGATCGAAACTTGGTATCGATACTTGGATTCGATACTTGGGATCGATACTTGGTATCGATACTTGGTATCTATACTTGGTATCTAAACTTGGTATCGATACTTGGTAGCGATTCTTTGTATTGAAACTTGGTGTCAATACTTGGTATCGTTAATAGGTATCGAAACTTGGTATCGAAACTTGGTATCGATACTTGGTATCGATAATTCGCATTGATACTTGGTAATGATACTTGGTATCGATACTTTGTATCGATACTTTGTATCGTAACTTAGTATTATACCTGGTATCGATACTTGTATCGATATCAAGCGATACATGAAATATAAACTTGGTATCGTTACTCGGTATGGATACTTGGTATCGAATCTCGGTACCGATACTTGGTACCGAAACTTGGTATCAATACTTGGTATCGATACTTGGTTTCGATCCTTGGTATCGATACTTGGTATCGAAACTTGGTATCGATACCTGGAATCGATTCAAGGATTCGACACTTGGTATCGATAGTTAGTATCGATACTTGGTATCGATACTTGGTAACGATACTTAGTACCTGTTATCGATACTTGGTATCGAAACTTGGTATCAATACTTGGTATCGAAACTTGGTATCGATACTTGGTATCGATACTTGGTATCGAAACTTGGTATCGATACCTGGAATCGATACAAGGATTCGACACTTGGTATCGATAGTTAGTATCGATACTTGGTATCGATACTTGGTAACGATACTTAGTACCTGGTATCGATACTTGGTATCGATACTTGGTATCGATACTTGGTATCGAAACTTGGTATCGATACCTGGAATCGATACAAGGATTCGACACTTGGTATCGATAGTTAGTATCGATACTTGGTATCGATACTTGGTAACGATACTTAGTACCTGGTATCGATACTTGGTATCGAAACTTGGTATCGATACTTGGTATCGAAACTTGGTATCGATACCTGGAATCGATACAAGGATTCGACACTTGGTATCGATAGTTAGTATCGATACTTGGTATCGATACTTGGTAACGATACTTAGTACCTGGTATCGATACTTGGTATCGAAACTTGGTATCGATACTTGGTATCGAAACTTGGTATCGATACTTGGTATCGATACTTGGTTTCGATCCTTGGTATCGATTTTTGAATTAATACTTAGTATTAATAATTGGTATTGATAATTGATATCGATACTTGGTTTCGAAACTTGGTATCAAAACTTGGTATCGATACTTGGAATAGATACTTGGTTCCAAAACTTATTTCGAATCTTGGTATCGTTACTTAGTATTATAGTTGGTATCGATACTTGGTAACTACACTTGTTATTGATACATGAAATCGAAACTTGGTATCGATTCTTGGTATCGAGACGTGGTTTCGAAACTTGGTATCGATATTTGTATTCGACACTTGGTATCGATAGTTAGTATCGATACGTGCCATCGATACTTGGTAACGATACTTAGTACATGGTATCGATACTTGGTATCGATACTTGGTACCGATACTTGTTATCGAAACTTGGTATCAATAATTGGTTCCAAAACTAATTTCGAATCTTGGTATCGTTATTTGGTATAATAGTTGGTATCGATACTTGGTATCGATCCTTGGTATCGATACTTGGTATCGATCCTTGGTATCGTTACTTGGTATTAATATTTGGTATTAATAATTGGTATTGATAATTGGTATCGATACTTGGTTTTGAAACTTGGTATTGAAACTTGGTATCGAAACTTGGTATCGAAACTTGGTATCGAAACTTGGTATCGATACTTGGATCGAAACTTGGTATCGATAATTGGTTCCAAAACTAATTTCGAATCTTGGTATCGTTATTTGGTATAATAGTTGGTACCAAGTATCGATCCTTGGTATCGATACTTGGTATCGATCCTTGGTATCGATTCTTGGTATCGATCTTTTGTATCGTTACTTGGTATTAATACTTGGTATTAATAATTGGTATTGATAATTGGTATCGATACTTGGTTTCGAAACTTGGAATTGATACTTGGTATCGAAACTTGGTATCGATATTTGGATTCGACACTTGGTATCGATAGTTAGTATCGATACTAGCCATCGATACTTTGTAATGATACTTAGTACATGGTATCGATACTTGGTATCGATACTTGTTATCGAAACTTGGTATCGGTACTTGTTATCGAAACTTGGTATCGACACTTGTTATCGAAACTTGGTATCGATACTTGTTATCGAAACTTGGTATCAATAATTGGTTCCAAAACTTATTTCGAATCTTGGTATCGTTATTTGGTATAATAGTTGGTATCGATACTTGGTATCGATCCTTGGTATCGATACATGGTATCGATCCTTGGTATCGTTACTTGGTATTAATACTTGGTATTAATAATTGGTATTGATAATTGGTTTCGATACTTGGTTTCGATACTTGGTATCGATGCTTGGGATCGATACTTGGTATCGATACTTGGTATCTATACTTGGTATCTAAACTTGGTATCGATACTTGGTAGCGATACTTTGTATCGAAACTTGGTGTCAATACTTGTTATCGTTAATAGGTATCGAACCTTGGTATCGAAACTTGGTATCGATACTTGGTATCGATAATTGGCATTGATACTTGGTAATGGTACTTGGTATCGATACTTTGTATCAATACTTTGTATCTAAACTTGGTATCGTAACTTAGTATTATACCTGGTATCGATACTTGTATCGATATCAAGCGATACATGAAATAGAAACTTGGTATCGTTACTCGGTATGGATACTTGGTGTCGAATCTTGGTACCGATACTTGGTACCGAAACTTGGTATCGTTACTTAGTATGATTCTTGGTATCGATACTTGGTAACGATACTTGATATCGATACTTGAAATAGAAACTTGGTATTGATACTCGGTATCAAAACTTGGTATCGATGCTTGGAATAGATACCTGGTTCCAAAACTTATTTCGAATCTTGGCATCGTTACTTAGTATTATAGTTGGTAACGATACTTAGTACCTGGTATCGATACTTGGTAACTAGACTTGGTATCGATACATGAAATCGAAACTTGGTATCGATTCTTGGATTCGAGACTTGGTATCGATACTTGGTATCGATACTTTGTATCGATCCTTGGTATCGATACTTGGTATTTATACTCGGTATTAATAATTGGTATTGATAATTGGTATCGATACTTGGTTTCGAAACTTGGAATTGATACTTGGTATCGAAACTTGGTATCGATACTTGGATTCGACACTTGGTATCGATAGTTAGTATCGGTACTTGCTATCGATACTTGGTATCGATATTTGGTATCGATACTTGGTATCGGTCCTTGGTATCGATACTTGGTTCTAAAACTTATTTCGAATCTTGGTATAGTTACTTAGTATTATAGTTGGAATCGATACTTGGTAAAGATACTTGGTATCGATACATGAAATCCAAACTTGGTATCGATCCTTGTTATCGAGACTTGCTATCGATCCTTGTTATCGAGACTTGGTATCGATACTTGGTATCTATCCTTGGTATCGATACTTGGTATCAATCCTTGGTATCGATACTTGGTTCTAAAACTTATTTCGAATCTTGGTATCGTTACTTAGTATTATAGTTGGAATCGATACTTGGTAACGATACTTGGTATTAATAATTGGTATTGATAATTGGTATCGATACTTGGTATAGAAACTTGGTATCGATATTTGGATTCGACACTTGGTATCGATAGTTAGTATCAATACTTGCCATCGATACTTGGTAACGATACTTAGTGCATGGTATCGATACTTGGTATCGATACTTGTTATAGATAATTGGTTCCAAAACTAATTTCGAATCTTGGTATCGTTATTTGGTATAATAGTTGGTATCGATACTTGGTATCGATCCTTGGTATAGATACTTGGTATCGATCCTTGGTATCGATACTTGGTATCGATCCTTGCTATCGTTACTTGGTATAATTACTTGGTATTAACAATTGATATTGATAATTGGTATCGATACTTGGTTTCGAAACTTGGTTTTGATTCTTGGTATCGAAACTTGGTATCGATACTTGGATCGAAACTTGGTATCGATACTTGGTATCGATACTTGGGATCGATACTTGGTATCGATACTTGGTATCTATTCTTGGTATCTAAACTTGGTATCGATACTTGGTAGCGATACTTTGTATTGAATCTTGGTGTCAATAATTGGTATCGTTAATAGGTATCGAAACTTGGTATCGAAACTTGGTATCGATACTTGGTATCGATAATTGGCATTGATACTTGGTAATGATACTTGGTATCGATACTTTGTATCGATACTTTGTATCTAAACTTGGTATCGTAACTTAATATTATACCTGGTATCGATACTTGTATCGATATCAAGCGATACATGAAATAGAAACTTGGTATCGTTACTCGGTATGGATACTTAGTGTCGAATCTTGGTACCGATACTTGGTACCGAAACTTGGTATCGTTACTTAGTATGATTCTTGGTATCGATACTTGGTAAGGATACTTGATGTCGATACTTGAAATAGAAACTTGGTATTGTTACTCGGTATCGAAACTTGGTATCGATACTTGGTATCGAAACTTGGTATCGATACCTGGAATCGATACAAGGATTCGACACTTGGTATCGATAGTTAGTATCGATACTTGGTAACGATACTTAGTAACTGGAATCGATACTTTGTATAAATACTTAGTATTAATAATTGGTATTGATAATTGGTATCGATACTTGGTTTCGAAACTTGGTATTGATACTCGGTATCAAAACTTGGTATCGATACTTGGAATCGATACTTGGTTCCAAAACTTATTTCGAATCTTGGTGTCGTTACTTAGTATTATAGTTGGTATCGATACTTGGTATCGATCCTTGCTATCGATATTTGGTATCGATGCTTGGTATCGATACTTGGTATCGATCCTTGGTATCGATCCTTGGTATCGATACTTGGTTCTAACACTTATTTTGAATCTTGGTATCGTTACTTAGTATTATAGTTGGAATCGATACTTGGTAACGATACTTGGTATCGATACATGAAATCCAAACTTGGTATCGATCCTTGGTATCGCGACTTGGTATCGATACTTGGTATCTATCCTCTGTATCGATACTTGGTATCGATCCTTGGTATCGATACTTGGTATTAATACGTGGTATTAATAATTGGTATTGATAATTGGTATCGATACTTGGTATCGAAACTTGGTACTGATACTTGGTATCGATACTTGGTATCGAAACTTGGTATCGATACTTGGTATAGATACTTGGTATCGATACTTGGTATCGATACTTGGTTTCTATCCTTGGTATCGATACTTGGTATCGATCCTTGGTATCGATACATGGTATTAATACGTGGTATTAATAATTGGTATTGATAATTGGTATCGATAATTGGTTTCGAATCTTGGTATTGATACTTGGTATCGATGCTTGGTATCGATACTTGGTATCAATCCTTGGTATCGATACTTGGTTCTAAAACTTATTTCGAATCTTGGTATCGTTACTTAGTATTATAGTTGGAATCGATACTTGGTAACGATACTTGGTATAGATACTTGTTATCGATACTTGGTATCGATACTTGCTTTCCATCCTTGGTATCGATACTTGGTATCGATCCTTGGTATCGAGACTTGGTATCGATACTTGGTTTCTATCCTTGGTATCGATACTTGGTATCGATCCTTGGTATCGATACATGGTATTAATACGTGGTATTAATAATTGGTATTGATAATTGGTATCGATAATTGGTTTCGAAACTTGGTATTGATACTTGGTATCGATACTTGGTATCGGTACTTGGCATCAATCCTTGGTATCGATACTTGGTTCTAAAACTTATTTCGAATCTTGGTATCGTTACTTAGTATTATAGTTGGAATCGATACTTGGTAACGATACTAGGTATCGATACATGAACTCCAAAGTTGGTATCGATCCTTGGTATCGAGACTTGGTATCGATCCTTGGTAGCGAGACTTGGTATCGATACTTGGTATCTATCCTTGGTATCGATACTTAGTATCGAAACTTGGTATCGATAGTTAGTATCGATACTTGCCATCAATACTTGGTAACGATACTTCGTACATGGTATCGATACTTGTTATCGAAACTTGGTATCGATAATTGGTTCCAAAACTAATTTCGAATCATGGTATCGTTATTTGGTATAATAGTTGGTATCGATACTTGGCATCGATTTTTTGTATCGTTACTTGGTATTAATACTTGGTATTAATATTTGGTATTGATAATTGGTATCGATACTTGGTTTCGAAACTTGGTATTGATACTTGGTATCGAAACTTGGTATCGATACTTGGATCGAAACTATGTATCGATACTTGGATTCGATACTTGGGATCGATACTTGTTATCGATACTTGATATCTATACTTGGTATCTAAACTTGGTATCGATACTTGGTAGCGATACTTTGTGTTGAAACTTGGTGTCAATACTTGGTATCGTTAATAGGTATCGAAACTTGGTATCGAAACTTGGTATCGATACTTGGTATCGATAATTCGCATTGATACTTGGTAATGATACTTGGCATCGATACTTTGCATCGATACTTTGTATCTAAACTTGGTATCGTAACTTAGTATTATACCTGGTATCGATACTTGTATCGATATCAAGCGATACATGAAATAGAAACTTGGTATCGTTACTCGGTATGGATACTTGGTATCGAATCTCGGTACCGATACTTGGTACCGAAACTTGGTATCGATACTTGGTAACGATACTTGATATCGATACTTGAAATAGAAACTTGGTATTGTTACTCGGTATCGAAACTTGGTATCGATACTTGTTATTGAAACTTGGTATCGATACTTGGTATCGAAACTTAGTATCGATACCTGGAATCGATACAAGGATTCGACACTTGGTATCGATAGTTAGTATCGATACTTGGTATCGATACTTGTTAACGATACTTAGTACCTGGTATCCATACTTGGTATCGAAACTTGGAATCGATACTTGGTATCGAAACTTGGTATCGATACTTGGTATCGATACTTGGTTTCGATCCTTGGTATCGATTTTTGGAATTAATACTTAGTATTAATAATTGGTATTGATAATTGGTTTCGATACTTGGTTTCGATACTTGGTATCGATGCTTGGGATCGATACTTGGTATCGATACTTGGTATCTATACTTGGTATCTAAACTTGGTATCGATACTTGGTAGCGATACTTTGTATCGAAACTTGGTGTCAATACTTGTTATCGTTAATAGGTATCGAACCTTGGTATCGAAACTTGGTATCGATACTTGGTATCGATAATTGGCATTGATACTTGGTAATGATACTTGGTATCGATACTTTGTATCAATACTTTGTATCTAAACTTGGTATCGTAACTTAGTATTATACCTGGTATCGATACTTGTATCGATATCAAGCGATACATGAAATAGAAACTTGGTATCGTTACTCGGTATGGATACTTGGTGTCGAATCTTGGTACCGATACTTGGTACCGAAACTTGGTATCGTTACTTAGTATGATTCTTGGTATCGAAACTTTGTATCGATATTTGGATTCGACACTTGGTATCGATGGTTAGTATCGATACTTGCCATCGATACTTGGTAACGATACTTAGTACATGGTATCGATACTTGGTATCGATACTTGTTATCGAAACTTGGTATCGATAATTGGTTCCAAAACTAATTTCGAATCATGGTATCGTTATTTGGTATAATAGTTGGTATCGATACTTGGCATCGATTTTTTGTATCGTTACTTGGTATTAATACTTGGTATTAATATTTGGTATTGATAATTGGTATCGATACTTGGTTTCGAAACTTGGTATTGATACTTGGTATCGATCCTTGGTATCGTTACTTTGTATTAATATTTGGTATTAATAATTGGTATTGATAATTGGTATCGATACTTGGTTTTGAAACTTGGTATTGAAACTTGGTATCGATCCTTGGTATCGATACTTGGTATCGATCCTTGGTATCGATACTTGGTATCGATCCTTGGTATCGATACTTGGTATCGATCCTTGGTATCGTTACTTGGTATTAATATTTGGTATTAATAATTGGTATTGATAATTGGTATCGATACTTGGTTTTGAAACTTGGTATTGAAACTTAATATTATACCTGGTATCGATACTTGTATCGATATCAAGCGATACATGAAATCGAAACTTGGTATCGTTACTCGGTATGGATACTTAGTGTCGAATCTTGGTACCGATACTTGGTACCGAAACTTGGTATCGTTACTTAGTATGATTCTTGGTATCGATACTTGGTAAGGATACTTGATGTCGATACTTGAAATAGAAACTTGGTATTGTTACTCGGTATCGAAACTTGGTATCGATACTTGGTATCGAAACTTGGTATCGATACCTGGAATCGATACAAGGATTCGACACTTGGTATCGATAGTTAGTATCGATACTTGGTAACGATACTTAGTAACTGGAATCGATACTTTGTATAAATACTTAGTATTAATAATTGGTATTGATAATTGGTATCGATACTTGGTTTCGAAACTTGGTATTGATACTCGGTATCAAAACTTGGTATCGATACTTGGAATCGATACTTGGTTCCAAAACTTATTTCGAATCTTGGTGTCGTTACTTAGTATTATAGTTGGTATCGATACTTGGTATCGATCCTTGCTATCGATATTTGGTATCGATGCTTGGTATCGATACTTGGTATCGATCCTTGGTATCGATCCTTGGTATCGATACTTGGTTCTAACACTTATTTTGAATCTTGGTATCGTTACTTAGTATTATAGTTGGAATCGATACTTGGTAACGATACTTGGTATCGATACATGAAATCCAAACTTGGTATCGATCCTTGGTATCGCGACTTGGTATCGATACTTGGTATCTATCCTCTGTATCGATACTTGGTATCGATCCTTGGTATCGATACTTGGTATTAATACGTGGTATTAATAATTGGTATTGATAATTGGTATCGATACTTGGTATCGAAACTTGGTACTGATACTTGGTATCGATACTTGGTATCGAAACTTGGTATCGATACTTGGTATAGATACTTGGTATCGATACTTGGTATCGATACTTGGTTTCTATCCTTGGTATCGATACTTGGTATCGATCCTTGGTATCGATACATGGTATTAATACGTGGTATTAATAATTGGTATTGATAATTGGTATCGATAATTGGTTTCGAATCTTGGTATTGATACTTGGTATCGATGCTTGGTATCGATACTTGGTATCAATCCTTGGTATCGATACTTGGTTCTAAAACTTATTTCGAATCTTGGTATCGTTACTTAGTATTATAGTTGGAATCGATACTTGGTAACGATACTTGGTATAGATACTTGTTATCGATACTTGGTATCGATACTTGCTTTCCATCCTTGGTATCGATACTTGGTATCGATCCTTGGTATCGAGACTTGGTATCGATACTTGGTTTCTATCCTTGGTATCGATACTTGGTATCGATCCTTGGTATCGATACATGGTATTAATACGTGGTATTAATAATTGGTATTGATAATTGGTATCGATAATTGGTTTCGAAACTTGGTATTGATACTTGGTATCGATACTTGGTATCGGTACTTGGCATCAATCCTTGGTATCGATACTTGGTTCTAAAACTTATTTCGAATCTTGGTATCGTTACTTAGTATTATAGTTGGAATCGATACTTGGTAACGATACTAGGTATCGATACATGAACTCCAAAGTTGGTATCGATCCTTGGTATCGAGACTTGGTATCGATCCTTGGTAGCGAGACTTGGTATCGATACTTGGTATCTATCCTTGGTATCGATACTTAGTATCGAAACTTGGTATCGATAGTTAGTATCGATACTTGCCATCAATACTTGGTAACGATACTTAGTACATGGTATCGATACTTGTTATCGAAACTTGGTATCGATAATTGGTTCCAAAACTAATTTCGAATCATGGTATCGTTATTTGGTATAATAGTTGGTATCGATACTTGGCATCGATTTTTTGTATCGTTACTTGGTATTAATACTTGGTATTAATATTTGGTATTGATAATTGGTATCGATACTTGGTTTCGAAACTTGGTATTGATACTTGGTATCGAAACTTGGTATCGATACTTGGATCGAAACTATGTATCGATACTTGGATTCGATACTTGGGATCGATACTTGTTATCGATACTTGATATCTATACTTGGTATCTAAACTTGGTATCGATACTTGGTAGCGATACTTTGTGTTGAAACTTGGTGTCAATACTTGGTATCGTTAATAGGTATCGAAACTTGGTATCGAAACTTGGTATCGATACTTGGTATCGATAATTCGCATTGATACTTGGTAATGATACTTGGCATCGATACTTTGCATCGATACTTTGTATCTAAACTTGGTATCGTAACTTAGTATTATACCTGGTATCGATACTTGTATCGATATCAAGCGATACATGAAATAGAAACTTGGTATCGTTACTCGGTATGGATACTTGGTATCGAATCTCGGTACCGATACTTGGTACCGAAACTTGGTATCGATACTTGGTAACGATACTTGATATCGATACTTGAAATAGAAACTTGGTATTGTTACTCGGTATCGAAACTTGGTATCGATACTTGTTATTGAAACTTGGTATCGATACTTGGTATCGAAACTTAGTATCGATACCTGGAATCGATACAAGGATTCGACACTTGGTATCGATAGTTAGTATCGATACTTGGTATCGATACTTGTTAACGATACTTAGTACCTGGTATCCATACTTGGTATCGAAACTTGGAATCGATACTTGGTATCGAAACTTGGTATCGATACTTGGTATCGATACTTGGTTTCGATCCTTGGTATCGATTTTTGGAATTAATACTTAGTATTAATAATTGGTATTGATAATTGGTTTCGATACTTGGTTTCGATACTTGGTATCGATGCTTGGGATCGATACTTGGTATCGATACTTGGTATCTATACTTGGTATCTAAACTTGGTATCGATACTTGGTAGCGATACTTTGTATCGAAACTTGGTGTCAATACTTGTTATCGTTAATAGGTATCGAACCTTGGTATCGAAACTTGGTATCGATACTTGGTATCGATAATTGGCATTGATACTTGGTAATGATACTTGGTATCGATACTTTGTATCAATACTTTGTATCTAAACTTGGTATCGTAACTTAGTATTATACCTGGTATCGATACTTGTATCGATATCAAGCGATACATGAAATAGAAACTTGGTATCGTTACTCGGTATGGATACTTGGTGTCGAATCTTGGTACCGATACTTGGTACCGAAACTTGGTATCGTTACTTAGTATGATTCTTGGTATCGAAACTTTGTATCGATATTTGGATTCGACACTTGGTATCGATGGTTAGTATCGATACTTGCCATCGATACTTGGTAACGATACTTAGTACATGGTATCGATACTTGGTATCGATACTTGTTATCGAAACTTGGTATCGATAATTGGTTCCAAAACTAATTTCGAATCATGGTATCGTTATTTGGTATAATAGTTGGTATCGATACTTGGCATCGATTTTTTGTATCGTTACTTGGTATTAATACTTGGTATTAATATTTGGTATTGATAATTGGTATCGATACTTGGTTTCGAAACTTGGTATTGATACTTGGTATCGATCCTTGGTATCGTTACTTTGTATTAATATTTGGTATTAATAATTGGTATTGATAATTGGTATCGATACTTGGTTTTGAAACTTGGTATTGAAACTTGGTATCGATCCTTGGTATCGATACTTGGTATCGATCCTTGGTATCGATACTTGGTATCGATCCTTGGTATCGATACTTGGTATCGATCCTTGGTATCGTTACTTGGTATTAATATTTGGTATTAATAATTGGTATTGATAATTGGTATCGATACTTGGTTTTGAAACTTGGTATTGAAACTTGGTATCGAAACTTGGTATCGATACTTGGTATCGAAACTTGGTATCGATACTTGGATCGAAACTTGGTATCGATAATTGGTTCCAAAACTAATTTCAAATCTTGGTTTCGTTATTTGGTATAATAGTTGGTACAAAGTATCGATCCTTGGTATCGATACTTGGTATCGATCCTTGGTATCGATACTTGGTATCGATCTTTTGTATCGTTACTTGGTATTAATACTTGGTATTAATAATTGGTATTGATAGTTGGTATCGATACTTCGTTTCGAAACTTGGAATTGATACTTGGTATCGAAACTTAGTATCGATATTGGGATTCGACACTTGGTATCGATATTTAGTATCGATACTTGCCATCGATACTTTGTAACGATACTTAGTACATGGTATCGATACTTGGTATCGATACTTGTTATCGAAACTTGGTATCGATACTTGTTATCGAAACTTGGTATCAATAATTGGTTCCAAAACTAATTTCGAATCTTGGTATCGTTCTTTGGTATAATAGTTGGTGTCGATACTTGGTATCGATCCTTGGTATCGATACTTGGTATCGATCCTTGGTATCGTTACTTGGTATTAATACTTGGTATTAATAATTGGTATTGATAATTGGTTTCGATACTTGGTTTCGATACTTGGTATCGATGCTTGGGATCGATACTTGGTATCGATACTTGGTATCTATACTTGGTATCTAAACTTGGTATCGATACTTGGTAGCGATACTTTGTATCGAAACTTGGTGTCAATACTTGTTATCGTTAATAGGTATCGAACCTTGGTATCGAAACTTGGTATCGATACTTGGTATCGATAATTGGCATTGATACTTGGTAATGATACTTGGTATCGATACTTTGTATCAATACTTTGTATCTAAACTTGGTATCGTAACTTAGTATTATACCTGGTATCGATACTTGTATCGATATCAAGCGATACATGAAATAGAAACTTGGTATCGTTACTCGGTATGGATACTTGGTGTCGAATCTTGGTACCGATACTTGGTACCGAAACTTGGTATCGTTACTTAGTATGATTCTTGGTATCGAAACTTTGTATCGATATTTGGATTCGACACTTGGTATCGATGGTTAGTATCGATACTTGCCATCGATACTTGGTAACGATACTTAGTACATGGTATCGATACTTGGTATCGATACTTGTTATCGAAACTTGGTATCGATAATTGGTTCCAAAACTAATTTCGAATCATGGTATCGTTATTTGGTATAATAGTTGGTATCGATACTTGGCATCGATTTTTTGTATCGTTACTTGGTATTAATACTTGGTATTAATATTTGGTATTGATAATTGGTATCGATACTTGGTTTCGAAACTTGGTATTGATACTTGGTATCGAAACTTGGTATCGATACTTGGATCGAAACTATGTATCGATACTTGGATTCGATACTTGGGATCGATACTTGGTATCGATACTTGGTATCTATACTTGGTATCTAAACTTGGTATCGATACTTGGTAGCGATACTTTGTGTTGAAACTTGGTGTCAATACTTGGTATCGTTAATAGGTATCGAAACTTGGTATCGAAACTTGGTATCGATACTTGGTATCGATAATTCGCATTGATACTTGGTAATGATACTTGGCATCGATACTTTGCATCGATACTTTGTATCTAAACTTGGTATCGTAACTTAGTATTATACCTGGTATCGATACTTGTATCGATATCAAGCGATACATGAAATAGAAACTTGGTATCGTTACTCGGTATGGATACTTGGTATCGAATCTCGGTACCGATACTTGGTACCGAAACTTGGTATCGATACTTGGTAACGATACTTGATATCGATACTTGAAATAGAAACTTGGTATTGTTACTCGGTATCGAAACTTGGTATCGATACTTGTTATTGAAACTTGGTATCGATACTTGGTATCGAAACTTAGTATCGATACCTGGAATCGATACAAGGATTCGACACTTGGTATCGATAGTTAGTATCGATACTTGGTATCGATACTTGTTAACGATACTTAGTACCTGGTATCCATACTTGGTATCGAAACTTGGAATCGATACTTGGTATCGAAACTTGGTATCGATACTTGGTATCGATACTTGGTTTCGATCCTTGGTATCGATTTTTGGAATTAATACTTAGTATTAATAATTGGTATTGATAATTGATATCGATACTTGGTTTCGAAACTTGGTATCAAAACTTGGTATCGATACTTGGAATAGATACTTGGTTCCAAAACTTATTTCGAATCTTGGTATCGTTACTTAGTATTATAGTTGGTATCGATACTTGGTAACAAGACTTGTTATCGATACATGAAATCGAAACTTGGTATCGATTCTTGGTATCGAGACGTGGTTTCGACACTTGGTATCGATATTTGTATTCGACACTTGGTATCGATAGTTAGTATCGATACGTGCCATCGATACTTGGTAACGATACTTAGTACATGGTATCGATACTTGGTATCGATACTTGGTACCGATACTTGTTATCGAAACTTGGTATCGATACTGGTTATCGAAACTTGGTATCGATACTTGTTAACGAAACTTGGTATCAATAATTGGTTCCAAAACTAATTTCGAATCTTTGTATCGTTATTTATTATAATAGTTGGTATCGATACTTGGTATCGATCCTTGGTATCGATACTTGGTATCGATCCTTGGTATCGATACTTGGTATCGATCCTTGGTATCGATACTTGGTATCGATCCTTGGTATCGTTACTTGGTATTAATATTTGGTATTAATAATTGGTATTGATAATTGGTATCGATACTTGGTTTTGAAACTTGGTATTGAAACTTGGTATCGAAACTTGATATCGATACTTGGTATCGAAACTTGGTATCGATACTTGGATCGAAACTTGGTATCGATAATTGGTTCCAAAACTAATTTCAAATCTTGGTTTCGTTATTTGGTATAATAGTTGGTACAAAGTATCGATCCTTGGTATCGATACTTGGTATCGATCCTTGGTATCGATACTTGGTATCGATCTTTTGTATCGTTACTTGGTATTAATACTTGGTATTAATAATTGGTATTGATAATTGGTATCGATACTTCGTTTCGAAACTTGGAATTGATACTTGGTATCGAAACTTGGTATCGATATTTGGATTCGACACTTGGTATCGATATTTAGTATCGATACTTGCCATCGATACTTTGTAACGATACTTAGTACATGGTATCGATACTTGGTATCGATACTTGTTATCGAAACTTGGTATCGATACTTGTTATCGAAACTTGGTATCAATAATTGGTTCCAAAACTAATTTCGAATCTTGGTATCGTTCTTTGGTATAATAGTTGGTGTCGATACTTGGTATCGATCCTTGGTATCGATACTTGGTATCGATCCTTGGTATCGTTACTTGGTATTAATACTTGGTATTAATAATTGGTATTGATAATTGGTTTCGATACTTGGTTTCGATACTTGGTATCGATGCTTGGGATCGATACTTGGTATCGATACTTGGTATCTATACTTGGTATCTAAACTTGGTATCGATACTTGGTAGCGATACTTTGTATCGAAACTTGGTGTCAATACTTGTTATCGTTAATAGGTATCGAACCTTGGTATCGAAACTTGGTATCGATACTTGGTATCGATAATTGGCATTGATACTTGGTAATGATACTTGGTATCGATACTTTGTATCAATAATTTGTATCTAAACTTGGTATCGTAACTTAGTATTATACCTGGTATCGATACTTGTATCGATATCAAGCGATACATGAAATAGAAACTTGGTATCGTTACTCGGTATGGATACTTGGTGTCGAATCTTGGTACCGATACTTGGTACCGAAACTTGGTATCGTTACTTAGTATGATTCTTGGTATCGATACTTGGTAACGATACTTGATATCGATACTTGAAATAGAAACTTGGTATTGATACTCGGTATCAAAACTTGGTATCGATGCTTGGAATAGATACCTGGTTCCAAAACTTATTTCGAATCTTGGCATTTTTACTTAGTATTATAGTTGGTAACGATACTTAGTACCTGGTATCGATACTTGGTAACTAGACTTGGTATCGATACATAAAATCGATACTTGGTATCGATTCTTGCATTCGAGACTTGGTATCGATACTTTGTATCGATCCTTGGTATCGATACTTGGTATTAATACTCGGTATTAATATTTGGTATTGATAATTGGTATCGATACTTGGTTTCGAAACTTGGAATTGATACTTGGTATCGAAACTTGGTATCGATACTTGGATTCGACACTTGGTATCGATAGTTAGTATCGATACTTGCTATCGATACTTGGTATCGATATTTGGTATCGATACTTGGTATCGATCCTTGGTATCGATACTTGGTTCTAAAACTTATTTCGAATCTTGGTATAGTTATTTAGTATTATAGGTGGAATCGATACTTGGTAAAGATACTTGGTATCGATACATGAAATCCAAACTTGGTATCGATCCTTGTTATCGAGACTTGGTATCGATACTTGGTATCTATTCTTGGTATCGATACTTGGTATCGATCCTTGGTATCGTTACTTGGTATTAATACTTGGTATTAATAATTGGTATTGATAATTGGTATCGATACTTGGTATCGAAACTTGGTATCGATACTTGGTATCGATACTTGGTATCGATACTTGGTATCGATACTTGGTATCGATACTTGTTATCGATAATTGGTTCCAAAACTAATTTCGAATCTTGGTATCGTTATTTGGTATAATAGTTGGTATCGATACTTGGTATCGATCCTTGGTATAAATACATGGTATCCATCCTTGGTATCGATACTTGGTATCGATCCTTGGTATCGTTACTTGGTATAAATACTTGGTATTAACAATTGATATTGATAATTGGTATCGATACTTGGTTTCGAAACTTGGTATTGATTCTTGGTATCGAAACTTGGTATCGATACTTGGATCGAAACTTGGTATCGATACTTGGTATCGATACTTGGGATCGATACTTGGTATCGATACTTGGTATCTATACTTGGTATCTAAACTTGGTATCGATACTTGGTAGCGATACTTTGTATTGAATCTTGGTGTCAATAATTGGTATCGTTAATAGGTATCGAAACTTGGTATCGAAACTTGGTATCGATACTTGGTATCGATAATTGGCATTGATACTTGGTAATGATACTTGGTATCGATACTTTGTATCGATACTTTGTATCTAAACTTGGTATCGTATCTTAATATTATACCTGGTATCGATACTTGTATCGATATCAAGCGATACATGAAATAGAAACTTGGTATCGTTACTCGGTATGGATACTTGGTGTCGAATCTTGGTACCGATACTTGGTACCGAAACTTGGTATCGTTACTTAGTATGAGTCTTGGTATCTATACTTGGTAACGATACTTGATATCGATACTTGAAATAGAAACTTGGTATTGTTACTCGGTATCGAAACTTGGTATCGTTACTTGGTATCGAAACTTGGTATCGATACCTGGAATCGATACAAGGATTCGACACTTGGTATCGATAGTTAGTATCGATACTTGGTAACGATACTTAGCACCTGGTATAGATACTTGGTATCGAAACTTGGTACTGATACTTGGTATCGAAACTTGGTATCGATACTTGGTATCGAAACTTGGTACCGATACTTGGTATCGATACATGGGTTCGATCCTTGGAATCGATACTTGGTATAAATACTTAGTATTAATAATTGGTATTGATAATTGGTATCGATACTTGGTTTCGAAACTTGGTATCGATACTCGGTATCAAAACTTGGTATCGACACTTGGAATCGATACTTGGTTCCAAAATTTATTTCGAATCTTGGTATCGTTACTTAGTATTATAGTTGGTATCGATACTTGGTATCGATCCTTGGTATCGATACTTGGTTCTAAAACTTATTTACACATACATATCGATACTTGGTATTAATACATGGTATTAATAATTGGTATTGATAATTGGTATCGATAATTGGTTTCGAAACTTGGTATTGATACTTGGTACCGATACTTGGTATCGATACTTGGTATCAATCCTTGGTATCGATACTTGGTTCTAAAACATATTTCGAATCTTGGTATCGTTACTTAGTATTATAGTTGGAATCGATACTTGGTAACGATACTTGGTATCGATACATGAACTCCAAAGTTGGTATCGATCCTTGGTATCGATACTTGTTATGGAAACTTGGTATCGATAATTGGTTCTAAAACTAATTTCGAATCTTGGTATCGTTATTTGGTATAATAGTTGGTATCGATACTTGGTATCGATCCTTGGTATCGGTACTTGGTATCGATCCTTGGTATCGATCCTTGGTATCGATACTTGGTATCGATCTTTTGTATCGTTAATTGGTATTAATAATTGGTATTAATACTAGGTATTAATACTTGGTATTAATAATTGGTATTGATAATTGGTATCGATACTTGGTTTCGAAACATGGTATTGATACTTGGTATCGAAGCTTGGTATCGATATTTGGATTCGACACTTGGTATCGATAGTTAGTATCGATACTTGGTAACGATACTTGTTATCGAAACTTGGTATCGATAATTGGTTCCAAAACTAATTTCGATTCTTGGTATCATTATTTGGTATAATAGTTGGTATCGATACTTGGTATCGATCCTTGGTATCGATACTTGGTATCGATCCTTGGTATCGATACTTGGTATCGATCCTTGGTATCGATACTTGGTATCGATCCTTGGTATCGATACTTGGTATCGATCCTTGGTATCGTTACTTGGTATTAATACTTGATATTAATAATTGGTATTAATAATTGGTATCGATACTTGGTTTCGATACTTGGTATCGATACTTGGTACCGATACTTGGTATCGATACTTGGGATCGATACTTGGTATCGATACTTGGTATCTATACTTGGTATCTAAACTTGGTATCGATACTTGGTACCGATACTTGGTATCGATACTTGGTATCTATACTTGGTATCTAAACTTGGTATCGATACTTGGTACCGATACTTGGTACCGAAACTTGGTATCGATACTTGGTACCGATACTTGGTACCGAAACTTGGTATCGTTACTTAGTATGATTCTTGGTATCGATACTTGGTAACGATACTTGATATCGATACTTGAAATAGAAACTTGGTATTGATACTCGGTATCAAAACTTGGTATCGATACTTGGAATAGATACCTGGTTCCAAAACTTATTTCGAATCTTGGCATCGTTACTTAGAATTATAGTTGGTATCGATACTTGGTAACTAGACTTGGTATCGATACATGAAATCGAAACTTGGTATCGATTCTTGGTATCGAGACTTGGTATCGATACTTGGTATCTATACTTTGTATCGATCCTTGGTATCGATACTTGGTATTAATACTCGGTATTAATAATTGGTATTGATAATTGGTATCGATACTTGGTTTCGAAACTTGGAATTGATACTTGGTATCGAAACTTGGTATCGATACTTGGATTCGACACTTGGTATCGATAGTTAGTATCGATACTTTCTATCGATACTTGGTATCGATATTTGGTATCGATCCTTGGTATCGATACTTGGTTCTAAAACTTATTTCGAATCTTGGATTCGTTACTTAGTATTATAGTTGGAATCGATACTTGATAACGATACTTGGTATCGATACATGAAATCCAAACTTGGTATCGATCCTTCGTATCGAGACTTGGTATCGATACTTGGTATCTATCCCTGGTATCGATACTTGGTATCGATCCTTGGTATCGATACTTGGTATTAATACGTGGTATTAATAATTGGTATTGATAATTGGTATCGATACTTGGTTTCGAAACTTGGTATTGATACTTGGTATCAAAACTAGGTATCGATATTTGGATTCGACACTTGGTATCGATAGTTAGTATCGATACTTGCCATCGATACTTGGAAACGATACTTAGTACATGGTATCGATACTTGGTATCGATACTTGTTATCGAAACTTGGTATCGATAATTGGTTCCAAAACTAATTTCGAATCTTGGTATCGTTATTTGGTATAATAGTTAGTATCGATACTTGGTATCGATCCTTGGTATAGATACTTGGTATCGATCCTTGGTATCGATACTTGGTATCGATACTTGGTATCGATCCTTGGTATCGATACTTGGTTCTAAAACTTATTTTGAATCTTGGTATCGTTACTTAGTATTATAGTTGGAATCGATACTTGGTAACGAAACTTGGTATCGATACATGAAATCCAAACTTGGTATCGATCCTTGGTATCGCGACTTAGTATCGATACTTGGTATCTATCCTTGGTATCGATACTTGGTATCGATCCTTTGTATCGATACTTGGTATTAATACGTGGTATTAATAATTGGTATTGATAATTGGTATCGATACTTGGTTTCGAAACTTGGTATTGATACTTGGTATCAAAACTAGGTATCGATATTTGGATTCGACACTTGGTATCGATACTTGGTATCGATACTTGGTAACGATACTTAGTACCTGGTATCGATACTTGGTATCGAAGCTTGGTATCGATACTTGGTATCGATACTTGGTATCGATACTTGGTTTCGATCCTTGGTATCGATACTTGTATTAATACTTAGTATTAATAATTGTTATTGATAATTGGTATCGATACTTGGTTTCGTAACTTGGTATTTATACTCGGTAGCAAAACTTGGTATCGATACTTTGAATCGATACATGGTTCCAAAACTTATTTCGAATCTTGGTATCGTTACTTAGTATTATAGTTGGTATCGATACTTGGTATCGATCCTTGGTATCGATATTTGGTATCGATGCTTGGTATCGATACTTGGTATCGATCCGTGGTATCGAGACATGGTATCGATACTTGGTATCCATCCTTGGTATCGATACTTGGTATCGATCCTTGGTATCGATACTTGGTATTAATACGTGGTATTAATGATTGGTATTGATAATTGGTATCGATAATTGGTTTCGAAACTTGGTATTGATACTTGGTATCGAAACTTGGTATCGATATTTGGATTCGACACTTGGTATCGATACTTTGTATCGATACTTGGTAAACGATACTTAGTACATGGTATCGATACTTGTTATCGAAACTTGGTATCGATAATTGGTTCCAAAACTAATTTCGAATCTTGGTATCGTTATTTGGTATAATAGTTGGTATCGATACTTGGTATCGATCCTTGGTATCGATACTTGGTATCGATCCTTGGTATCGATACTTGGTATCGAGACTTGGTATCGATACTTGGTATCTATCCTTGGTATCGATACTTGGTATCGATCCTTGGTATCTATCCTTGGTATCGATACTTGGTATCGATCCTTGGTATCTATCCTTGGTATCGATACTTGGTATCGATCCTTGGTATCGATACTTGGTTCTAAAACTTATTTCGAATCTTGGATTCGTTACTTAGTATTATAGTTGGAATCGATACTTGATAACGATACTTGGTATCGATACATGAAATCCAAACTTGGTATCGATCCTTCGTATCGAGACTTGGTATCGATACTTGGTATCTATCCCTGGTATCGATACTTGGTATCGATCCTTGGTATCGATACTTGGTATTAATACGTGGTATTAATAATTGGTATTGATAATTGGTATCGATACTTGGTTTCGAAACTTGGTATTGATACTTGGTATCAAAACTAGGTATCGATATTTGGATTCGACACTTGGTATCGATAGTTAGTATCGATACTTGCCATCGATACTTGGAAACGATACTTAGTACATGGTATCGATACTTGGTATCGATACTTGTTATCGAAACTTGGTATCGATAATTGGTTCCAAAACTAATTTCGAATCTTGGTATCGTTATTTGGTATAATAGTTAGTATCGATACTTGGTATCGATCCTTGGTATAGATACTTGGTATCGATCCTTGGTATCGATACTTGGTATCGATACTTGGTATCGATCCTTGGTATCGATACTTGGTTCTAAAACTTATTTTGAATCTTGGTATCGTTACTTAGTATTATAGTTGGAATCGATACTTGGTAACGAAACTTGGTATCGATACATGAAATCCAAACTTGGTATCGATCCTTGGTATCGCGACTTAGTATCGATACTTGGTATCTATCCTTGGTATCGATACTTGGTATCGATCCTTTGTATCGATACTTGGTATTAATACGTGGTATTAATAATTGGTATTGATAATTGGTATCGATACTTGGTTTCGAAACTTGGTATTGATACTTGGTATCAAAACTAGGTATCGATATTTGGATTCGACACTTGGTATCGATACTTGGTATCGATACTTGGTAACGATACTTAGTACCTGGTATCGATACTTGGTATCGAAGCTTGGTATCGATACTTGGTATCGATACTTGGTATCGATACTTGGTTTCGATCCTTGGTATCGATACTTGTATTAATACTTAGTATTAATAATTGTTATTGATAATTGGTATCGATACTTGGTTTCGTAACTTGGTATTTATACTCGGTAGCAAAACTTGGTATCGATACTTTGAATCGATACATGGTTCCAAAACTTATTTCGAATCTTGGTATCGTTACTTAGTATTATAGTTGGTATCGATACTTGGTATCGATCCTTGGTATCGATATTTGGTATCGATGCTTGGTATCGATACTTGGTATCGATCCGTGGTATCGAGACATGGTATCGATACTTGGTATCCATCCTTGGTATCGATACTTGGTATCGATCCTTGGTATCGATACTTGGTATTAATACGTGGTATTAATGATTGGTATTGATAATTGGTATCGATAATTGGTTTCGAAACTTGGTATTGATACTTGGTATCGAAACTTGGTATCGATATTTGGATTCGACACTTGGTATCGATACTTTGTATCGATACTTGGTAAACGATACTTAGTACATGGTATCGATACTTGTTATCGAAACTTGGTATCGATAATTGGTTCCAAAACTAATTTCGAATCTTGGTATCGTTATTTGGTATAATAGTTGGTATCGATACTTGGTATCGATCCTTGGTATCGATACTTGGTATCGATCCTTGGTATCGATACTTGGTATCGAGACTTGGTATCGATACTTGGTATCTATCCTTGGTATCGATACTTGGTATCGATCCTTGGTATCTATCCTTGGTATCGATACTTGGTATCGATCCTTGGTATCTATCCTTGGTATCGATACTTGGTATCGATCCTTGGTATCGATACTTGGTTCTAAAACTTATTTCGAATCTTGGTATCGTTACTTAGTATTATAGTTGGAATCGATACTTGGTAACGATACTTGTTATCGATACATGAACTGCAAACTTGGTATCGATCCTTGGTATCGATACTTGGTATCTATCCTTGGTATCGATACTTGGTATCGATCCTTGGTATCTATCCTTGGTATCGATACTTGGTATCGATCCTTGGTATCGATACTTGGTTCTAAAACTTATTTCGAATCTTGGTATCGTTACTTAGTATTATAGTTGGAATCGATACTTGGTAACGATACTTGTTATCGATACATGAACTGCAAACTTGGTATCGATCCTTGGTATCGAGACTTGGTATCGATACTTGGTATCTATCCTTGGTATCGATACTTGGTATCGATCCTTGGTATCGATACTTGGTATTAATACTTGGTATTAATAATTGGTATTGATAATTGGTATTGATACTTGGTATCGAAACTTGGTATCGATACTTGGATCGAATCTTGGTATCGATACTTGGTATCGATACTTGGGATCGATACTTGGTATCGATACTTGGTATCTATACTTGGTATCTAAACTTTTTATCGATACTTGGTAGCGATACTTTGTATTGAAACTTGGTGTCAATACTTGGTATCGTTAATAGGTATCGAAACTTGGTATCGAAACTTGGTATCGATACGTGGTATCGATAATTGGCATTGATACTTGGTAATGATACTTGGTATCGATACTTTTTATCTATACTTGGTATCTTAACTTAGTATTATATCTGGTATCGATACTTGTATCGATATCAAGCGATACATGAAATAGAAACTTGGTATCATACTCGGTATGGATACTTGGTATCGAATCTTGGTAACGATACTTGGTACCGAAACTTGGTATCGTTACTTAGTATGATTCTTGGTATCGATACTTGGTAACGATACTTGATATCGATACTTGAAATAGAAACTTGGTACTGTTACTCGGTATCGAAACTTGGTATCGATACTTGGTATCGAAACTTGGTATCGATACCTGGAATCGATACAAGGATTTGACACTTGGTATCGATAGTTAGTATCGATACTTGGAAACGAAACTTAGTACCTGGTATCGATATTAGGTATCGAAACTTGGTATCGATACTTGGTATCGAAACTTGGTATCGATACTTGGTATCGATACTTGGTTTCGATCCTTGGTATCGATACTTGGAATTAATACTTAGTATTAATAATTGGTATTGATAATTGGTATCGATACTTGGTTCCAAAACTTATTTCGAATCTTGGTATCGTTACTTAGTATTATAGTTGGTATCGATACTGGGTAACTAGACTTGTTATCGATACATGAAATCGAAACTTGGTATCGATTCTTAGCATCGAGACTTGGTTTCGAAACTTGGTATCGATATTTGGATTCGACACTTGGTATCGATAGTTAGTATCGATACTTGCCATCGATACTTGGGAACGATACTTAGTACATGGTATCGATACTTGTTATCGAAACTTGGTATCGATAATTGGTTCCAAAACTAATTTCGAATCTTGGTATCGTTATTTGGTATAATAGTTGGTATCGATGCTTGGTATCTATCCTTGGTATCGATACTTGGTATCGATCCTTGGTATCGATACTTGGTATCGATCCTTGGTATCGATACTTGGTATTAATACGTGGTATTAATAATTGGTATTGATAATTGGTATTGATACTTGGTATCGAAACTTGGTATCGATACTTGGATCGAATCTTGGTATCGATACTTGGTATCGATAGTTGGTATCGATCCTTGGTATCGAGACTTGGTGTCGATACTTGGTATCTATCCTTGGTATCGATACTTGGTATCGATCCTTGGTATCGATACTTGGTGTCGATCCTTGGTATCGATACTTGGTATCGATCTTTTGTATCGTTACTTGGTATTAATACTTGGTATTAATAATTGGTATTGATAATTGGTATTGATACTTTGTATTGAAACTTGGTATCGATACTGGGATCGAATCTTGGTATCGATACTTGGTATCGATAGTTGGTATCGATACTTGGTATCGATACTTGGGATCGATACTTGGTATCGATACTTGGTATCTATACTTGGTATCTAAACTTGGTATCGATACTTGGTAGCGATACTTTGTATTGAAACTTGGTATCGATACCTGGAATCGATACAAGGATTCGACACTTGGTATCGAAACTTGGTATCGATACTTGGTATCGAAACTTGGTACCGATACTTGGTATCGATACTTGGGTTCGATCCTTGGAATCGATACTTGGTATAAATACTTAGTATTAATTATTGGTAGTGATAATTGGTATCGATACTTGGTTTCGAAACTTGGTATTGATACTCGGTATCAAAACTTGGTATCGATACTTGGAATCGATACTTGGTTCCAAAACTTATTTCGAATCTTGGTATCGTTACTTAGTATTATAGTTGGTATCGATACTTGGTATCGATTCTTGGTATCGATATTTGGTATCGATGCTTGGTATCGATACTTGGTATCGATCCTTGGTATCGATCCTTGGTATCGATACTTGGTTCTAAAACTTATTTTGAATCTTGGTATCGTTACTTAGTATTATAGTTGGAATCGATACTTTGTAACGATACTTGGTATCGATACATGAAATCAAACTTGGTATCGATCCTTGGTATCGCGACTTGGTATCGATACTTGGTATCTATCCTTGGTATCGATACTTGGTATCAATCCTTGGTATCGATACTTGGTATCAATCCTTGGTATCGATACTTGGTATTAATACGTGGTATTAATAATTGGTATTGATAATTGGTATCGATACTTGGTTTCGAAACTTGGTATTGATACTTTGTATCAAAACTTGGTATCGATATTTGGATTCGACACTTGGTATCGATACTTGGTATCGAAACTTGGTATCGATACTTGGTATCGATACTTGGTATCGATACTTGGTATCGATACTTGGTTTCGATCCTTGGTATCGATACTTGGTATTAATACTTAGTATTAATAATTGTTATTGATAATTGGTGTCGATACTTAGTTTCGTAACTTGGTATTGATACTCGGTAGCAAAACTTGGTATCGATACTTGGAATCGAAACGTGGTTCCAAAACTTATTTCGAATCTTGGTATCGTTATTTAGTATTATAGTTGGTATCGATACTTGGTATCGATCCTTGGTATCGATATTTAGTATCGATGCTTGGTATCGATACTTGGTATCGATCCTGGGTATCGAGACATGGTATCGATACTTGGTATCTATCCTTGGTATCGATACTTGGTATCGATCCTTGGTATCGATACTTGGTATTAATACGTGGTATTAATAATTGGTATTGATAATTGGTATCGATAATTGGATTCGAAACTTGGTATTGATACTTGGTATCGATATTTAGTATCGATGCTTGGTATCGATACTTGGTATCGATCCTTGGTATCGAGACATGGTATCGATACTTGGTATCGAAACTTGGTATCGATAATTGGTTCCAAAACTAATTTCGAATCTTGGTATCGTTATTTGGTATAATAGTTGGTATCGATACTTGGTATCGATCCTTGGTATCGATACTTGGTATCGATCCTTTGTATCGTTACTTGGTATTAATACTTGGTATTAATAATTGGTATTGATAATTGGTATCGATACTTGGTTTCGAAACTTGGTATCGATACTTGGTATCTATACTTGGTATCTAAATTTGGTATCGATATTTGGTATCGGGGCTTGGTATCGATACTTGGTATCGATCCTTGATATCGAGATCCTTGGTGATCCTTGGTATCTAAACTTGGTATCGATATTTGGTATCGAGGCTTGGTATCGATACTTGGTATCGATCCTTGGTATCGAGACTTGGTATCGATACTTGGTATCTATCCTTGGTATCGATACTTGGTATCGATCCTTGGTATCGATACTTGGTATCGATCCTTGGTATCGATACTTATTTCTTATTTCGAATCTTTTTATCGTTACTTAGTATTATAGTTGGAATCGTTACTTGGTAACGATACTTGGTATCGATACATGAACTCCAAACTTGGTATCGATCCTTGGTATCGAGACTTGGTATCGATACTTGGTATCTATCCTTGGTATCGATACTTGGTATCGATCCTTGGTATCGATACTTGGTATTAATACTTGGTATTAATAATTGGTATTGATAATTGGTATTGATACTTGGTATCGAAACTTGGTATCGATACTTGGATCGAATCTTGGTATCGATACTTGGTATCGATACTTGGGATCGATACTTGGTATCGATACTTGGTAAAGATACTTAGTACTTGGTATCTAAACCTTTTATCGAAACTTGGTATCGATACTTGGATCGAATCTTGGTATCGATACTTGGTATCTATCCTTGGTATCGATACTTGGTATCGATCCTTGGTATCGATACTTGCTATTAATACTTGGTATTAATAATTGGTATTGATAATTGGTATTGATACTTGGTATCGAAACTTGGTATCGATACTTGGATCGAATCTTGGTATCGATACAAGGATTCGACACTTGGTATCGATAGTTAGTATCGATACTCGGTAACGATACTTAGTACTTGGTATCTAAACTTTTTATCGAAACTTGGTATCGATACTTGGTATCGAAACTTGGTATCGATATTTGGTATCGATACTTAGTATGATTCTTGGTATCGATACTTGGTAACGATACTTGATATCGATACTTGAAATAGAAACTTGGTATTGTTACTCGGTGTCGAATCCTTGTATCGATTCCAGGTATCGATACCAAGTTTCGATACCAAGTATCGATACCAAGTTTCGATACCGAGTAACAATACCAAGTTTCTATTTCAAGTATCGATATCAAGTATCGTTACCAAGTATCGATACCAAGAATCATACTAAGTAACGATACCAAGTTTCGGTACCAAGTATCGATACCAAGATTCGATGCCAAGAATCTATACCGAGTATGATACCAAGTTTCTATTTCATGTATCGCTTGATATCGATACCAGGTATAATACTAAGTTCAGATACCAAGTATAGATACAAAGTATCGATACCAAGTATCATTACCAAGTATCAATGCCAATTATCGATACCAAGTATCGATACCAAGTTTCGATACCAAGTTTCGATACCTATTAACGATACCAAGTATTGACACCAAGTTTCAATACAAAGTATCGCTACCAAGTATCGATAAAAAGTTTAGATACCAAGTATAGATACCAAGTATCGAAACCAAGTATCGATCCCAAGTATCGATACCAAGTATCGATACCAAGATTCGATCCAAGTATCGATACCAAGTTTCGATACCAAATATCAATACCAATTATCAATACCAATTATTAATACCAAGTATTAATACCAAGTATCGATACCAAGGATCGATACCAAGTATCGATACCAAGGATAGATACCAAGTATTGATACCAAGTCTCGATACCAAGGATCGATACCAAGTTTGGAGTTCATGTATCGATACCAAGTATCGTTACCAAGTATCGATTCCAACTATAATACTAAGTAACGATAAAAAGATTCGAAATAAGTTTTAGAACCAAGTATCGATACCAAGGATCGATACCAAGTATCGATACCAAGGATAGATACCAAGTATCGATACCATGTCTCGATACCAAGGATCGATTCCAAGTATCGATACCAAGCATCGATACTAAATATCGATACCAAGTTTCGATACCTATTAACGATACCAAGTATTGACACCAAGTTTCAATACAAAGTATCGCTACCAAGTATCGATACCAAGTTTAGATACCAAGTATCGATACCAACTATCGATACCAAGTATCGATACCAAGATTCGATCCAAGTATCGATACTAAGTTTCGATATCAAGTATCAATACCAATTATCAATACCAATTATTAATACCAAGTATTAATACCAAGTAACGATACAAAAGATCGATACCAAGTATCGATACCAACTATCGATACCAAGTATCGATACCAAGATTCGATCCAAGTATCGATACCAAGTTTCGATACCAAGTATCAATACCAATTATCAATACCAATTATTAATACCAAGTATTAATACCAAGTATCGATACCAAGGATCGATACCAAGTATCGATACCAAGGATCGATACCAAGCATCGATACCAAGTCTCGATACCAAGGATCGATACCAACTATCGATACCAATTATTAATACCACGTATTAATACCAAGTATCGATACCAAGGATCGATACCAAGTATCGATACCTAGGATAGATACCAAGTATCGATACCAAGTCACGATACCAAGGATCGATACCAACTATCGATACCAAGTATCGATACCAAGATTATATCCAAGTATCGATACCAAGTTTCGATAGCAAGTATCAATACCAATTATCAATACCAATTATTAATACCAAGTATTAATACCAAGTAACGATACAAAAGATCGATACCAAGTATCGATACCAAAGATCGACACCAAGTATCGATACCAAGTTTCGATACCAAGTATCAATACCAATTATCTATACCAATTATTAATACCACGTATTAATACCAAGTATCGATACCAAGGATCGATACCAAGTATCGATACCAAGGATAGATACCAAGTATCGATACCAAGTCTCGATACCAAGGATCGATACCAACTATCGATACCAAGTATCGATACCAAGATTATATCCAAGTATCGATACCAAGTTTCGATAGCAAGTATCAATACCAATTATCAATACCAATTATTAATACCAAGTATTAATACCAAGTATCGATACCAAGGATCGATACCAAGTATCGATACCAAGGATCGATACCAAGCATCGATACCAACTATTATACCAAATAACGATACCAAGATTCGAAATTAGTTATGGAACCAATTATCGATATCAAGTTTCGATAACAAGTATCGATACCATGTACTAAGTATCGTTCCCAAGTATCGATGGCAAGTATCGATACTAACTATCGATACCAAGTGTCGAATCCAAATATCGATACCAAGTTTCGAAACCAAGTCTCGATACCAAGAATCGATACCAAGTTTCAATTTTATGTATCGATAACAAGTCTAGTTACCCAGTATCGATACCAACTATAATACTAAGTAACGATACCAAGATTCGAAATAAGTTTTGGAACCAAGTATCTATTCCAAGTATCGATACCAAGGATCGAAACCAAGTATCGATACCAAGTATCGATACCAAGTTTCGATACCAAGTATCGATACCAAGTTTCGATACCAAGTATCGATACCAGGTACTAAGTATCGTTACCAAGTATCGATACTAACTATCGATAGCAAGTGTCAAATCCTTGTATCGATTCCAGGTATCGATACCAAGTTTCGATACCAAGTATCGATACCAAGTTTTGATATCGAGTAACAATACCAAGTTTCTATTTCAAGTATCGATATAAAGTATCGTTACCACGTATCGATACCAAGAATCATACTAAGTAACGATACAAAGTTTCGGTACCAAGTATCGGTACCAAGATTCGATACCAAGTATCCATACCGAGTGTGATACCAAGTTTCTATTTCATGTATCGCTTGATATCGATACAAGTATCGATACCAGGTATAATACTAAGTTAAGATACCAAGTATAGATACAAAGTACCGATACCAAGTATCATTAATAAGTATCAATGCCAATTATCGCTACCAAATATCGATAAAAAGTTTAGATACCAAGTATAGATACCAAGTATCGATACCAAGTATCGATCCCAAGTATCGATACCAAGTATCGATACCAAGATTCGCTCCAAGTATCGATTCCATGTTTCGATACCAAGTATCAATACCAAGTATTAATACCAAGTATCGATACCAAGGATCGATACCAAGTATCGATACCAAGGATAGATACCAAGTATCGATACCAAGTCTCGATACCAAGGATCGATACCAAGTTTGGAGTTCATGTATCGATAACAAGTATCGTTACCAAGTATCGATTCCAACTATAATACTAAGTAACGATACCAAGATTCGAAATAAGTTTTAGAACCAAGTATCGATACCAAGGATCGATACCAAGTATCGATACCAAGTCTCGATACCAAGGATCGATACCAAGTATCGAAACCAAGTATCGATACCAATTATCAATACCGATTATTATTACCAAGTATTAATACCAAGTAACGATACAAAGGATCGATGCCAAGTATCGATACCAAATATCGATACCAAGTATCGATACCAAGGATCGATACCAAGTATCGATACCAACTATTATACCAAATAACGATACCAAGATTCGAAATTAGTTTTAGAACCAATTATCGATACCAAGTTTCGATAACAAGTATCGATACCATGTGCTAAGTATCGTTACCAAGTATCGATGGCAAGTATCGATACCAAGTGTCGAATCCAAATATCGATACCAAGTTTTGATACAAAGTATCAATACCAAGTTTCGAAACCAAGTATCGATACCAATTATCAATACCAATTATTAATACCACGTATTAATACCAAGTATCGATACCAAGGATCGATACCAAGTATCGATACCAAATATCGATACCAAGGATCGATACCAAGTATCGATACCAACTATAATACTAAGTAACGATACCAAGATTCGAAATAAGTTTTGGAACCAAGTATCGATTCCAAGTATCGATACCAAGTTTTAAGCCGAGTATCAATACCAAGTTTCGAAGCCAAGTATCGATACCAATTATCAATAACAATTATTAATACTAAGTATTAATACCAAGTATCGATACCAAGGATCGAAACCAAGTATCGATACCAAGTATCGATACCAAGTATCGATACCAAGTATCGATACCAAGTTTCGATACCAAGTATCGATACCAGGTACTAAGTATCGTTACCAAGTATCGATACCAAGTATCGATACCAAGTGTCGAATCCAAATATCGATAACAAGTTTTGATACAAAGTATCAATACCAAGTTTCGAAACCAAGTATCGATACCAATTATCAATACCAATTATTAATACCACGTATTAATACCAAGTATCGATACCAAGGATCGATACCAAGTATCGATACCAAGGATAGATACCAAGTATCGATACCAAGTCGCGATACCAAGGATCGATACCAAGTTTGGATTTCATGAATCGATACCAAGTATCGTTACCAAGTATCGATTCCAACTATAATACTAAGTGACGATACCAAGATTCAAAATAAGTTTTAGAACCAAGTATCGATACCAAGGATCGATACCAAGGATCGATACCAAGTATCGATACCAAGCATCGATACCAAATATCGATACCAAGGATCGATACCAAGTATCGATACCAACTATAATACTAAGTAACGATACCAAGATTCCAAATAAGTTTTGGAACCACGTATCGATTCCAAGTATCGATACCAAGTTTTAAGCCGAGTATCAATACCAAGTTTCGAAGCCAAGTATCGATACCAATTATCAATACCAATTATTAATACTAAGTATTTATACCAAGTATCGATTCCAAGGATCGAACCCAAGTATCGATACCAAGTATCGGTACCAAGTTTCGATACCAAGTATCGATACCAAGTTTCGATACCAAGTGTCGAATCCAAATATCGATACCAAGTTTTGATACAAAGTATCAATACCAAGTTTCGAAACCAAGTATCGATACCAATTATCAATACCAATTATTAATACCACGTATTAATACCAAGTATCGATACCAAGGATCGATACCAAGTATCGATACCAAATATCGATACCAAAGATCGATACCAAGTATCGATACCAAGTTTCGATACCAAGTATCAATACCAATTATCAATACCAATTATTAATACCACGTATTAATACCAAGTATCGATACCAAGGATCGATACCAAGTATCGATACCAAGGATAGATACCAAGTATCGATACCAAGTCTCGATACCAAGGATCGATACCAACTATCGATACCAAGTATCGATACCAAGATTATATCCAAGTATCGATACCAAGTTTCGATAGCAAGTATCAATACCAATTATCAATACCAATTATTAATACCAAGTATTAATACCAAGTATCGATACCAAGGATCGATACCAAGTATCGATACCAAGGATCGATACCAAGCATCGATACCAACTATTATACCAAATAACGATACCAAGATTCGAAATTAGTTATGGAACCAATTATCGATATCAAGTTTCGATAACAAGTATCGATACCATGTACTAAGTATCGTTCCCAAGTATCGATGGCAAGTATCGATACAAACTATCGATACCAAGTGTCGAATCCAAATATCGATACCAAGTTTCGAAACCAAGTCTCGATACCAAGAATCGATACCAAGTTTCAATTTTATGTATCGATAACAAGTCTAGTTACCCAGTATCGATACCAACTATAATACTAAGTAACGATACCAATTCGAAATAAGTTTTGGAACCAAGTATCTATTCCAAGTATCGATACCAAGGATCGAAACCAAGTATCGATACCAAGTATCGATACCAAGTTTCGATACCAAGTATCGATACCAAGTTTCGATACCAAGTATCGATACCAGGTACTAAGTATCGTTACCAAGTATCGATACTAACTATCGATAGCAAGTGTCAAATCCTTGTATCGATTCCAGGTATCGATACCAAGTTTCGATACCAAGTATCGATACCAAGTTTTGATATCGAGTAACAATACCAAGTTTCTATTTCAAGTATCGATATAAAGTATCGTTACCACGTATCGATACCAAGAATCATACTAAGTAACGATACAAAGTTTCGGTACCAAGTATCGGTACCAAGATTCGATACCAAGTATCCATACCGAGTGTGATACCAAGTTTCTATTTCATGTATCGCTTGATATCGATACAAGTATCGATACCAGGTATAATACTAAGTTAAGATACCAAGTATGGATACAAAGTACCGATACCAAGTATCATTAATAAGTATCAATGCCAATTATCGCTACCAAATATCGATAAAAAGTTTAGATACCAAGTATAGATACCAAGTATCGATACCAAGTATCGATCCCAAGTATCGATACCAAGTATCGATACCAAGATTCGCTCCAAGTATCGATTCCATGTTTCGATACCAAGTATCAATACCAATTATCAATACCAATTATTAATACCAAGTATTAATACCAAGTATCGATACCAAGGATCGATACCAAGTATCGATACCAAGGATAGATACCAAGTATCGATACCAAGTCTCGATACCAAGGATCGATACCAAGTTTGGAGTTCATGTATCGATAACAAGTATCGTTACCAAGTATCGATTCCAACTATAATACTAAGTAACGATACCAAGATTCGAAATAAGTTTTAGAACCAAGTATCGATACCAAGGATCGATACCAAGTATCGATACCAAGTCTCGATACCAAGGATCGATACCAAGTATCGAAACCAAGTATCGATACCAATTATCAATACCGATTATTATTACCAAGTATTAATACCAAGTAACGATACAAAGGATCGATGCCAAGTATCGATACCAAATATCGATACCAAGTATCGATACCAAGGATCGATACCAAGTATCGATACCAACTATTATACCAAATAACGATACCAAGATTCGAAATTAGTTTTAGAACCAATTATCGATACCAAGTTTCGATAACAAGTATCGATACCATGTGCTAAGTATCGTTACCAAGTATCGATGGCAAGTATCGATACCAAGTGTCGAATCCAAATATCGATACCAAGTTTTGATACAAAGTATCAATACCAAGTTTCGAAACCAAGTATCGATACCAATTATCAATACCAATTATTAATACCACGTATTAATACCAAGTATCGATACCAAGGATCGATACCAAGTATCGATACCAAATATCGATACCAAGGATCGATACCAAGTATCGATACCAACTATAATACTAAGTAACGATACCAAGATTCGAAATAAGTTTTGGAACCAAGTATCGATTCCAAGTATCGATACCAAGTTTTAAGCCGAGTATCAATACCAAGTTTCGAAGCCAAGTATCGATACCAATTATCAATAACAATTATTAATACTAAGTATTAATACCAAGTATCGATACCAAGGATCGAAACCAAGTATCGATACCAAGTATCGATACCAAGTATCGATACCAAGTATCGATACCAAGTTTCGATACCAAGTATCGATACCAGGTACTAAGTATCGTTACCAAGTATCGATACCAAGTATCGATACCAAGTGTCGAATCCAAATATCGATACCAAGTTTTGATACAAAGTATCAATACCAAGTTTCGAAACCAAGTATCGATACCAATTATCAATACCAATTATTAATACCACGTATTAATACCAAGTATCGATACCAAGGATCGATACCAAGTATCGATACCAAGGATAGATACCAAGTATCGATACCAAGTCGCGATACCAAGGATCGATACCAAGTTTGGATTTCATGAATCGATACCAAGTATCGTTACCAAGTATCGATTCCAACTATAATACTAAGTGACGATACCAAGATTCAAAATAAGTTTTAGAACCAAGTATCGATACCAAGGATCGATACCAAGGATCGATACCAAGTATCGATACCAAGCATCGATACCAAATATCGATACCAAGGATCGATACCAAGTATCGATACCAACTATAATACTAAGTAACGATACCAAGATTCCAAATAAGTTTTGGAACCACGTATCGATTCCAAGTATCGATACCAAGTTTTAAGCCGAGTATCAATACCAAGTTTCGAAGCCAAGTATCGATACCAATTATCAATACCAATTATTAATACTAAGTATTTATACCAAGTATCGATTCCAAGGATCGAACCCAAGTATCGATACCAAGTATCGGTACCAAGTTTCGATACCAAGTATCGATACCAAGTTTCGATACCAAGTGTCGAATCCAAATATCGATACCAAGTTTTGATACAAAGTATCAATACCAAGTTTCGAAACCAAGTATCGATACCAATTATCTATACCAATTATTAATACCACGTATTAATACCAAGTATCGATACCAAGGATCGATACCAAGTATCGATACCAAGGATAGATACCAAGTATCGATACCAATTCGCGATACCAAGGATCGATACCAAGTTTGGATTTCATGTATCGATACCAAGTATCGTTACCAAGTATCGATTCCAACTATAATACTAAGTAACGATACCAAGATTCAAAATAAGTTTTAGAACCAAGTATCGATACCAAGGATCGATACCAAGGATCGATACCAAGTATCGATACCAAGCATCGATACCAAATATCGATACCAAGGATCGATACCAAGTATCGATACCAACTATAATACTAAGTAACGATACCAAGATTCGAAATAAGTTTTGGAACCAAGTATCGATTCCAAGTATCGATACCAACTTTTAAGCCGAGTATCAATACCAAGTTTCGAAGCCAAGTATCGATACCAATTATCAATACCAATTATTAATACTAAGTATTTATACCAAGTATCGATTCCAAGGATCGAACCAAAGTATCGATACCAAGTATCGGTACCAAGTTTCGATACCAAGTAACGATACCAAGTTTCGATACCAAGTGTCGAATCCAAATATCGATACCAAGTTTTGATACAAAGTATCAATACCAAGTTTCGAAACCAAGTATCGATACCAATTATCAATACCAATTATTAATACCACGTATTAATACCAAGTATCGATACCAAGGATCGATACCAAGTATCGATACCAAGGATAGATACCAAGTATCGATACCAAGTCGCGATACCAAGGATCGATAACAAGTTTGGATTTCATGTATCGATACCAAGTATCGTTACCATGTATCGATTCCAACTATAATAGTAAGTAACGATACCAAGATTCAAAATAAGTTTTAGAACCAAGTATCGATACCAAGGATCGATACCAAGGATCGATACCAAGTATCGATACCAAGATTCGAAACCAAATATCGATACCAAGTATCGATACCAACTATAATACTAAGTAACGATACCAAGATTCGAAATAAGTTTTGGAACCAAGTATCGATTCCAAGTATCGATACCAAGTTTTAAGCCGAGTATCAATACCAAGTTTCGAAGCCAAGTATCGATACCAATTATCAATACCAATTATTAATACTAAGTATTTATACCAAGTATCGATTCCAAGGATCGAACCCAAGTATCGATACCAAGTATCGGCACCAAGTTTCGATACCAAGTAACGATACCAAGTTTCGATACCAAGTGTCGAATCCAAATATCGATACCAAGTTTTGATACAAAGTATCAATACCAAGTTTCGAAACCAAGTATCGATACCAATTATCAATACCAATTATTAATACCACGTATTAATACCAAGTATCGATACCAAGGATCGATACCAAGTATCGATACCAAGGATAGATACCAAGTATCGATACCAAGTCGCGATACCAAGGATCGATACCAAGTTTGGATTTCATGTATCGATACCAAGTATCGTTACCAAGTATCGATTCCAACTATAATACTAAGTAACGATACCAAGATTCAAAATAAGTTTTAGAACCAAGTATCGATACAAAGGATCGATACCAAGTATCGATTCCAAGTATCGATACCAAGTTTTAAGCCGAGTATCAATACCAAGTTTCGAAGCCAAGTATCGATACCAATTATCAATACCAATTATTAATACTAAGTATTTATACCAAGTATCGATTCCAAGGATCGAACCCAAGTATCGATACCAAGTATCGGTACCAAGTTTCGATACCAAGTATCGATACCAAGGATTGATACCAAGTATCGAAACCAAGTATCGATACAAAGTATCGATACCAAGTGTCGAATCCAAATATCGATACCAAGTTTCGAGACCAGGTATCAATACCAAGTTTCGAAACCAATTATCGATACCAATTATCAATACCAATTATTAATACCACGTATTAATACCAAGTATCGATACCAAAGATCGATAATAAGTATCGATACCAAGGATAGATACCAAGTATCGATACCATGTCTCGATACCAAGGATCGATACCAAGTATCGATACCAAGCATCGATACCAAATATCGATACCAAGGATCGATACCAAGTATCGATACCAACTATAATACTAAGTAACGATACCAAGATTCGAAATAAGTTTCGGAACCATGTATCGATTCAAAGTATCGATACCAAGTTTTGCTACCGAGTATCAATACCAAGTTACGAAACCAAGTATCGATACCAATTATCAATAACAATTATGAATACTAAGTATTAATACCAAGTATCGATACCAAGGATCGAAACCAAGTATCGATACCAAGTATCGATACCAAGTATCGATACCAAGTATCGATACCAAGTATCGATACCAAGTGTCGAATCCAAATATCGATTCCAAGTTTTGATACAAAGTATCAATACCAAGATTCGAAACCAAGTATTGATACCAATTATCAATACCAATTCTTAATACCACGTATTAATACCAAGTATCGATACCAAGGATCGATACCAAGTATCGATACCAAGGATAGATACCAAGTATCGATACCAAGTCGCGATACCAAGGATCGATACCAAGTTTGGATTTCATGAATCGATACCAAGTATCGTTACCAAGTATCGATTCCAACTATAATACTAAGTAACGATACCAAGATTCAAAATAAGTTTTAGAACCAAGTATCGATACCAAGGATCGATACCAAGGATCGATACCAAGTATCGATACCAAGCATCGATACCAAATATCGATACCAAGGATCGATACCAAGTATCGATACCAACTATAATACTAAGTAACGATACCAAGATTCCAAATAAGTTTTGGAACCACGTATCGATTCCAAGTATCGATACCAAGTTTTAAGCCGAGTATCAATACCAAGTTTCGAAGCCAAGTATCGATACCAATTATCAATACCAATTATTAATACTAAGTATTTATACCAAGTATCGATTCCAAGGATCGAACCCAAGTATCGATACCAAGTATCGGTACCAAGTTTCGATACCAAGTATCGATACCAAGTTTCGATACCAAGTGTCGAATCCAAATATCGATACCAAGTTTTGATACAAAGTATCAATACCAAGTTTCGAAACCAAGTATCGATACCAATTATCAATACCAATTATTAATACCACGTATTAATACCAAGTATCGATACCAAGGATCGATACCAAGTATCGATACCAAGCATCGATACCAAATATCGATACCAAGGATCGATACCAAGTATCGATACCAACTATAATACTAAGTAACGATACCAAGATTCGAAATAAGTTTTGGAACCAAGTATCGATTCCAAGTATCGATACCAACTTTTAAGCCGAGTATCAATACCAAGTTTCGAAGCCAAGTATCGATACCAATTATCAATACCAATTATTAATACTAAGTATTTATACCAAGTATCGATTCCAAGGATCGAACCAAAGTATCGATACCAAGTATCGGTACCAAGTTTCGATACCAAGTAACGATACCAAGTTTCGATACCAAGTGTCGAATCCAAATATCGATACCAAGTTTTGATACAAAGTATCAATACCAAGTTTCGAAACCAAGTATCGATACCAATTATCAATACCAATTATTAATACCACGTATTAATACCAAGTATCGATACCAAGGATCGATACCAAGTATCGATACCAAGGATAGATACCAAGTATCGATACCAAGTCGCGATACCAAGGATCGATAACAAGTTTGGATTTCATGTATCGATACCAAGTATCGTTACCATGTATCGATTCCAACTATAATAGTAAGTAACGATACCAAGATTCAAAATAAGTTTTAGAACCAAGTATCGATACCAAGGATCGATACCAAGGATCGATACCAAGTATCGATACCAAGATTCGAAACCAAATATCGATACCAAGTATCGATACCAACTATAATACTAAGTAACGATACCAAGATTCGAAATAAGTTTTGGAACCAAGTATCGATTCCAAGTATCGATACCAAGTTTTAAGCCGAGTATCAATACCAAGTTTCGAAGCCAAGTATCGATACCAATTATCAATACCAATTATTAATACTAAGTATTTATACCAAGTATCGATTCCAAGGATCGAACCCAAGTATCGATACCAAGTATCGGCACCAAGTTTCGATACCAAGTAACGATACCAAGTTTCGATACCAAGTGTCGAATCCAAATATCGATACCAAGTTTTGATACAAAGTATCAATACCAAGTTTCGAAACCAAGTATCGATACCAATTATCAATACCAATTATTAATACCACGTATTAATACCAAGTATCGATACCAAGGATCGATACCAAGTATCGATACCAAGGATAGATACCAAGTATCGATACCAAGTCGCGATACCAAGGATCGATACCAAGTTTGGATTTCATGTATCGATACCAAGTATCGTTACCAAGTATCGATTCCAACTATAATACTAAGTAACGATACCAAGATTCAAAATAAGTTTTAGAACCAAGTATCGATACAAAGGATCGATACCAAGTATCGATTCCAAGTATCGATACCAAGTTTTAAGCCGAGTATCAATACCAAGTTTCGAAGCCAAGTATCGATACCAATTATCAATACCAATTATTAATACTAAGTATTTATACCAAGTATCGATTCCAAGGATCGAACCCAAGTATCGATACCAAGTATCGGTACCAAGTTTCGATACCAAGTATCGATACCAAGGATTGATACCAAGTATCGAAACCAAGTATCGATACAAAGTATCGATACCAAGTGTCGAATCCAAATATCGATACCAAGTTTCGATACCAAGTATCAATACCAAGTTTCGAAACCAATTATCGATACCAATTATCAATACCAATTATTAATACCACGTATTAATACCAAGTATCGATACCAAAGATCGATAATAAGTATCGATACCAAGGATAGATACCAAGTATCGATACCATGTCTCGATACCAAGGATCGATACCAAGTATCGATACCAAGCATCGATACCAAATATCGATACCAAGGATCGATACCAAGTATCGATACCAACTATAATACTAAGTAACGATACCAAGATTCGAAATAAGTTTTGGAACCATGTATCGATTCAAAGTATCGATACCAAGTTTTGCTACCGAGTATCAATACCAAGTTACGAAACCAAGTATCGATACCAATTATCAATAACAATTATGAATACTAAGTATTTATACCAAGTATCGATTCCAAGGATCGAACCCAAGTATCGATACCAAGTATCGGTACCAAGTTTCGATACCAAGTATCGATACCAAGTTTCGATACCAAGTGTCGAATCCAAATATCGATACCAAGTTTTGATACAAAGTATCAATACCAAGTTTCGAAACCAAGTATCGATACCAATTATCAATACCAATTATTAATACCACGTATTAATACCAAGTATCGATACCAAGGATCGATACCAAGTATCGATACCAAGGATAGATACCAAGTATCGATACCAAGTCGCGATACCAAGGATCGATACCAAGTTTGGATTTCATGTATCGATACCAAGTATCGTTACCAAGTAACGATTCCAACTATAATACTAAGTAACGATACCAAGATTCAACATAAGTTTTAGAACCAAGTATCGATACCAAGGATCGATACCAAGGATCGATACCAAGTATCGATACCAAGCATCGATACCAAATATCGATACCAAGGATCGATACCAAGTATCGATACCAACTATAATACTAAGTAACGATACCAAGATTCGAAATAAGTTTTGGAACCAAGTATCGATTCCAAGTATCGATACCAAGTTTTAAGCCGAGTATCAATACCAAGTTTCGAAGCCAAGTATCGATACCAATTATCAATACCAATTATTAATACTAAGTATTTATACCAAGTATCGATTCCAAGGATCGAACCCAAGTATCGATACCAAGTATCGGTACCAAGTTTCGATACCAAGTATCGATACCAAGTTTCGATACCAAGTGTCAGTACCAAGTTTCGATACCAAGTATCGATACCATGCACTAAGTATCGTTACCAAGTATCGATGGCAAGTATCGATACTAACTATCGATACCAAGTGTCGAATCCAAATATCGATACCAAGTTTCGATACCAATTATTAATGCCAAGTATTAATACCAAGTAACGATACCAAGGATCGATACCAAGTATCGATACCAAGGATAGATACCAAGTATCGATACCAAGTCTCGATACCAAGGATCGATACCAAGTTTGGATTTCATGTATCGATACCAAGTATCGTTACCAAGTATCGATTCCAACTATAATACTAAGTAAAGATACCAAGATTCGAAATAAGATTTAGAACCAAGTATCGATACCAAGGATCGATACCAAGTATCGATACCAAATATCGATACAAAGTATCGATAGCAAGTATCGATACTAACTATCGCTACCAAGTGTCGAATCCAAGTATCGATACCAAGTTTCGATACCAAGTATCAGTACCAAGTTTCGATACCAAGTATCGATGGAAAGTATCGATACTAACTATCGATACCAAGTGTCGAATCCAAATATCGATACCAAGTTTCGATACCAATTATTAATACCGAGTATTAATACCAAGTATCGATACCAAGGATCGATACAAAGTATCGATACCAAGCATCGATACCAAGTCTCGATACCAAGAATCGATACCAACTATAATTCTAAGTAACGATGCAAAGATTCGAAATAAGTTTTGGAACCAGGTATCTATTCCAAGTATAGATACCAAGTTTTGATACCGAGTATCAATACCAAATTTCTATTTCAAGTATCGATATCAAGTATCGTTACCAAGTATCGATACCAAGAATCATACTAAGTAACGATACCAAGTTTCGGTACCAAGTATCGGTATCAAGATTCGATACCAAGTATCCATACCGAGTAATGATACTAAGTTTCTATTTCATGTATCGCTTGATATCGATACAAGTATCGATACCAGGTATAATACTAAGTTACGATACCAAGTTTAGATACAAAGTATTGATACAAAGTATCGATACCAAGTATCATTACCAAGTATCAATGCCAATTATCGATACCAAGTATCGATACAAAGTTTCGATACAAAGTATCGCTACCAAGTATCGATACCAAGTTTAGATACCAAGTATAGATACCAAGTATCGATACCAAGTATCGATCCCAAGTATTGATACCAAGTATCGATCCCAAGTATCGATACCAAGCATCGATACCAACTATTATATCAAATAACGATACCAAGATACGAAATTAGTTATGGAACCAATTATCGATACCAAGTTTCGATAACAAGTATCGATACCATGTACTAAGTATCGTTCCCAAGTATCGATGGCAAGTATCGATACTAACTATCGATACCAAGTGTCAAATCCAAATATCGATACCAAGTTTCGATACCGAGTAACAATACCAAGTTTCTGTTTCAAGTATCGATATCAAGTATCGTTACCAAGTATCGATACCAAGAATCATACTGAGTAACAATACCAAGTTTCGGTACCAAGTATCGGTACCAAGATTCGATACCAAGTATCCATACCGAGTATGATACCAAGTTACTATTTCATGTATCGCTTGATATCGATACAAGTATCGATACCAGGTATAATATTAAGTTACGATACCAAGTATAGATACAAAGTATCGATACCAAGTATCATTACCAAGTATCAATGCCAATTATCGATACCAAGTATCGATACCAAGTTTCGATACCAAGTTTCGATACCAAGTTTCGATACCAAGTATCAATACCAATTATCAATACTAATTATTAATACCACGTATTAATACCAAGTAACGATACAAAAGATCGATACCAAGTATCGATACCAAGGATCGATACCAAGGATAGATACCAAGTATCGATACCAAGTCTCGATACCAAGGATCGATACCAACTATCGATACCAAGTATCGATACCAAGATTCGATAAAAGTATCGATACCAAGTTTCGATACCAAGTATCAATACCAATTATCAATACTAATTACTAATACCAAGTATTAATACCAAGTATCGATAGCAAGGATCGATACCAAGTATCGATACCAAGGATAGATACCAAGTATCGATACCAAGTCTCGATACCAAGGATCGATACCAAGTTTGGAGTTCATGTATCGATACCAAGTATCGTTACCAAGTATCGATTCCAACTATAATACTAAGTAACGATAAAAAGATTCGAAATAAGTTTTAGAGCCAAGTATCCAAGTCTCGATACCAAGGATCGATACCAACTATCGATACCAAGTATCGATACCAAGATTCGATCCAAGTATCGATACCAAGTTTCGATACCAAGTATCAACACCAATTATCAATACCAATTATTAATACCAAGTATTAATACCAAGTATCGATACCAAGGATCGATACCAAGTATCGATACCAAGGATAGATACCAAGTATCGATACCAAGTCTCGATACCAAGGATCGATACCAAGTTTGGAGTTCATGTATCGATACCAAGTATCGTTACCAAGTATCGATTCCAACTATAATACAAGTAACGATAAAAAGATTCGAAATAAGTTTTAGAACCAAGTATCGATACCAAGGATCGATACCAAGTATCGATACCAAGGATAGATACCAAGTATCGATACCATGTCTCGATACCAAGGATCCATACCAAGTATCGATACCAAGCATCGATACTAAATATCGATACCAAGGATCGATACCAAGTATCGATACCAACTATAATACTAAGTAACGATACCAAGATTCGAAATAAGTTTTGGAACCATGTATCGATTCCAAGTATCGATACCAAGTTTTGCTACCGAGTATCAATACCAAGTTACGAAACTAAGTATCGATACCAATTATCAATAACAATTATTAATACTAAGTATTAATACCAAGTATCGATACCAAGTATCGATACCAAGTATCGATACAAAGTTTCGATACCAAGTATCGATACCAGGTACTAAGTATCGTTACCAAGTATCGATACCAAGTATCGATACCAAGTGTCGAATCCAAATATCGATACCAAGTTTTGATACAAAGTATCTATACCAAGTTTCGAAACCAAGTATCGATACCAATTATCAATACCAATTATTAATACCACGTATTAATACCAAGTATCGATACCAAGGATTGATACCAAGTATCGATACCAAGGATAGATACCAAGTATTGATACCAAGTCGCGATACCAAGGATCGATACCAAGTTTGGATTTCATGTATCGATACCAAGTATCGTTACCAAGTATCGATACCAAGTATCAATACCAATTATCAATACTAATTATTAATACCACGTATTAATACCAAGTAACGATACAAAAGATCGATACCAAGTATCGATACCAAGGATCGATACCAAGGATAGATACCAAGTATCGATACCAAGTCTCGATACCAAGGATCGATACCAACTATCGATACCAAGTATCGATACCAAGATTCGATAAAAGTATCGATACCAAGTTTCGATACCAAGTATCAATACCAATTATCAATACCAATTACTAACACCAAGTATTAATACCAAGTATCGATAGCAAGGATCGATACCAAGTATCGATACCAAGGACAGATACCCAGTATCGATACCAAGTCTCGATACCAAGGATCGATACCAAGTTTGGAGTTCATGTATCGATACCAAGTATCGTTACCAAGTATCGATTCCAACTATAATACTAAGTAACGATAAAAAGATTCGAAATAAGTTTTAGAACCAAGTATCCAAGTCTCGATACCCAGGATCGATACCAACTATCGATACCAAGTATCGATACCAAGATTCGATCCAAGTATCGATACCAAGTTTCGATACCAAGTATCAACACCAATTATCAATACCAATTATTAATACCAAGTATTAATACCAAGTATCGATAGCAAGGATCGATACCAAGTATCGATACCAAGGATAGATACCAAGTATCGATACCAAGTCTCGATACCAAGGATCGATACCAAGTTTGGAGTTCATGTATCGATACCAAGTATCGTTACCAAGTATCGATTCCAACTATAATACTAAGTAACGATAAAAAGATTCGAAATAAGTTTTAGAACCAAGTATCGATACCAAGGATATATACCAAGTATCGATACCAAGGATAGATACCAAGTATCGATACCATGTCTCGATACCAAGGATCGATACCAAGTATCGATACCAAGTATCGATACCATGTCTCGATACCAAGGATCGATCCCAAGTATCGATACCAAGCATCGATACTTAATATCGATACCAAGGATCGATACCAAGTATCGATACCAACTATAATACTAAGTAACGATACCAAGATTCGAAATAAGTTTTGGAACCATGTATCGATTCCAAGTATCGATACCAAGTTTTGCTACCGAGTATCAATACCAAGTTACGAAACTAAGTATCGATACCAATTATCAATAACAATTATTAATACTAAGTATTAATACCAAGTATCGATACCAAGGATCGAAACCAAGTATCGATACTAAGTATCGATACCAAGTATCGATACCAAGTATCGATACCAAGTTTCGATACCAAGTATCGATACCAGGTACTAAGTATCGTTACCAAGTATCGATACCAAGTATCGATACCAAGTGTCGAATCCAAATATCGATACCAAGTTTTGATACAAAGTATCTATACCAAGTTTCGAAACCAAGTATCGATACCAATTATCAATACCAATTATTAATACCACGTATTAATACCAAGTATCGATACCAAGGATTGATACCAAGTATCAATACCAATTATCAATACTAATTATTAATACCACGTATTAATACCAAGTAACGATACAAAAGATCGATACCAAGTATCGATACCAAGGATCGATACCAAGGATAGATACCAAGTATCGATACCAAGTCTCGATACCAAGGATCGATACCAACTATCGATACCAAGTATCGATACCAAGATTCGATAAAAGTATCGATACCAAGTTTCGAGACCAAGTATCAATACCAATTATCAATACCAATTACTAATACCAAGTATTAATACCAAGTATCGATAGCAAGGATCGATACCAAGTATCGATACCAAGTATAGATACAAAGTATCGATACCAAGTCTCGATACCAAGGATCGATACCAAGTTTGGAGTTCATGTATCGATACCAAGTATCGTTACCAAGTATCGATTCCAACTATAATACTAAGTAACGATAAAAAGATTCGAAAAAAGTTTTAGAACCAAGTATCGATACCAAGGATCGATACCAAGTATCGATACCAAGGATAGATACCAAGTATCGATACCATGTCTCGATACCAAGGATCGATACCAAGTATCGATACCAAGCATCGATACTAAATATCGATACCAAGGATCGATACCAAGTATCGATACCAACTATAATACTAAGTAACGATACCAAGATTCGAAATAAGTTTTGGAACCATGTATCGATTTCAAGTATCGATACCAAGTTTTGCTACCGAGTATCAATACCAAGTTACGAAACTAAGTATCGATACCAATTATCAATAACAATTATTAATACTAAGTATTAATACCAAGTATCGATACCAAGGATCGAAACCAAGTATCGATACCAAGTATCGATACCAAGTAAAGATACCAAGTATCGATACCAAGTTTCGATACCAAGTATCGATACCAGGTACTAAGTATCGTTACCAAGTATCGATACCAAGTGTCGAATCCAAATATCGATACCAAGTTTTGATACAAAGTATCTATACCAAGTTTCGAAACCAAGTATCGATACCAATTATCAATACCAATTATTAATACCACGTATTAATACCAAGTATCGATACCAAGGATTGATACCAAGTATCGATACCAAGGATAGATACCAAGTATTGATACCAAGTCGCGATACCAAGGATCGATACCAAGTTTGGATTTCATGTATCGATACCAAGTATCGTTACCAAGTATCGATTCCAACTATAATACTAAGTAACGATACCAAGATTCGAAATAAGTTTTGGAACCAAGTATCGATACCAAGGATCGATACCAAGTATCGATACCAAGGATCGATACCAAGTATCGATAACAACTATAATACCAAGTAACGATACCAAGATTCGAAATAAGTTTTGGAACCAAGTATCGATTCCAAGTATCGATACCAAGTTTTGATACCGAGTATCAATACCAAGTTTCGAAGCCAAGTATCGATACCAATTCTCAATACCAATAACTAATACTAAGTATTTATACCAAGTATCGATTCCAAGGATCGAACCCAAGTATCGATACCAAGTATCGGTACCAAGTTTCGATTCCAAGTATCGATACCAAGTTTCGATACCAAGTGTTGAATCCTTGTATCGATTCCAGGTATCGATACCAAGTTTCGATACCAAGTATCGATACCAAGTTTCGATACCGAGTAACAATACCAAGTTTCTGTTTCAAGTACCGATATCAAGTATCGTTACCAAGTATCGATACCAAGAATCATACTGAGTAACAATACCAAGTTTCGGTACCAAGTATCGGTACCAAGATTCGATACCAAGTATCCATACCAAGTATGATACCAAGTTTCTATTTCATGTATCGCTTGATATCGATACCAGGTATAATACTAAGTTACGATACCAAGTATAGATACAATGTATCGATACCAAGTATCATTACCAAGTGTCAATGCCAATTATCGATACCAAGTATCGATACCAAGTTTCGATACCAAGTTTCGATACCTATTAACGATACCAAGTATTGACACCAAGTTTCAATACAAAGTATCGCTACCAAGTATCGATACCAAGTTTAGATACCAAGTATAGATACCAAGTATCGATACCAAGTATCGATCCCAAGTATCGATACCAAGTATCGATACCAACTATCGATACCAAGTATCGATACAAAGATTCGATCTAGGAATCGATACCAAGTTTCGATACCAAGTATCAATACCAATTATCAATACCAATTATTAATACCAAGTATTAATACCAAGTAACGATACAAAAGATCGATACCAAGTATCGATACCAAGGATCGACACCAAGTATCGATACCAAGTTTCGATACCAAGTATCAATACCAATTATCAATACCAATTATTAATACCACGTATTAATACCAAGTATCGATACCAAGGATCGATACCAAGTATCGATACCAAGGATAGATACCAAGTATCGATACCAAGTCTCGATATCAAGGATCGATACCAACTATCGATACCAAGTATCGATACCAAGATTATATCCAAGTATCGATACCAAGTTTCGATAGCAAGTATCAATACCAATTATCAATACCAATTATTAATACCAAGTATTAATACCAAGTATCGATACCAAGGATCGATACCAAGTATCGATACCAAGGATAGATACCAAGTATCGATACCAAGTCTCGATACCAAGGATCGATACCAAGTTTGGAGTTCATGTATCGATACCAAGTATCGTTACCAAGTATCGATTCCAACTATAATACAAGTAACGATAAAAAGATTCGAAATAAGTTTTAGAACCAAGTATCGATACCAAGGATCGATACCAAGTATCGATACCAAGGATAGATACCAAGTATCGATACCATGTCTCGATACCAAGGATCCATACCAAGTATCGATACCAAGCATCGATACTAAATATCGATACCAAGGATCGATACCAAGTATCGATACCAACTATAATACTAAGTAACGATACCAAGATTCGAAATAAGTTTTGGAACCATGTATCGATTCCAAGTATCGATACCAAGTTTTGCTACCGAGTATCAATACCAAGTTACGAAACTAAGTATCGATACCAATTATCAATAACAATTATTAATACTAAGTATTAATACCAAGTATCGATACCAAGGATCGAAACCAAGTATCGATACCAAGTATCGATACCAAGTATCGATACCAAGTATCGATACAAAGTTTCGATACCAAGTATCGATACCAGGTACTAAGTATCGTTACCAAGTATCGATACCAAGTATCGATACCAAGTGTCGAATCCAAATATCGATACCAAGTTTTGATACAAAGTATCTATACCAAGTTTCGAAACCAAGTATCGATACCAATTATCAATACCAATTATTAATACCACGTATTAATACCAAGTATCGATACCAAGGATTGATACCAAGTATCGATACCAAGGATAGATACCAAGTATTGATACCAAGTCGCTATACCAAGGATCGATACCAAGTTTGGATTTCATGTATCGATACCAAGTATCGTTACCAAGTATCGATACCAAGTATCAATACCAATTATCAATACTAATTATTAATACCACGTATTAATACCAAGTAACGATACAAAAGATCGATACCAAGTATCGATACCAAGGATCGATACCAAGGATAGATACCAAGTATCGATACCAAGTCTCGATACCAAGGATCGATACCAACTATCGATACCAAGTATCGATACCAAGATTCGATAAAAGTATCGATACCAAGTTTCGATACCAAGTATCAATACCAATTATCAATACCAATTACTAACACCAAGTATTAATACCAAGTATCGATAGCAAGGATCGATACCAAGTATCGATACCAAGGACAGATACCCAGTATCGATACCAAGTCTCGATACCAAGGATCGATACCAAGTTTGGAGTTCATGTATCGATACAAAGTATCGTTACCAAGTATCGATTCCAACTATAATACTAAGTAACGATAAAAAGATTCAAAATAAGTTTTAGAACCAAGTATCCAAGTCTCGATACCCAGGATCGATACCAACTATCGATACCAAGTATCGATACCAAGATTCGATCCAAGTATCGATACCAAGTTTCGATACCAAGTATCAACACCAATTATCAATACCAATTATTAATACCAAGTATTAATACCAAGTATCGATAGCAAGGATCGATACCAAGTATCGATACCAAGGATAGATACCAAGTATCGATACCAAGTCTCGATACCAAGGATCGATACCAAGTTTGGAGTTCATGTATCGATACCAAGTATCGTTACCAAGTATCGATTCCAACTATAATACTAAGTAACGATAAAAAGATTCGAAATAAGTTTTAGAACCAAGTATCGATACCAAGGATCGATACCAAGTATCGATACCAAGGATAGATACCAAGTATCGATACCATGTCTCGATACCAAGGATCGATACCAAGTATCGATACCAAGTATCGATACCATGTCTCGATACCAAGGATCGATACCAAGTATCGATACCAAGCATCGATACTTAATATCGATACCAAGGATCGATACCAAGTATCGATACCAACTATAATACTAAGTAACGATACCAAGATTCGAAATAAGTTTTGGAACCATGTATCGATTCCAAGTATCGATACCAAGTTTTGCTACCGAGTATCAATACCAAGTTACGAAACTAAGTATCGATACCAATTATCAATAACAATTATTAATACTAAGTATTAATACCAAGTATCGATACCAAGGATCGAAACCAAGTATCGATACCAAGTATCGATACCAAGTATCGATACCAAGTATCGATACCAAGTTTCGATACCAAGTATCGATACCAGGTACTAAGTATCGTTACCAAGTATCGATACCAAGTATCGATACCAAGTGTCGAATCCAAATATCGATACCAAGTTTTGATACAAAGTATCTATACCAAGTTTCGAAACCAAGTATCGATACCAATTATCAATACCAATTATTAATACCACGTATTAATACCAAGTATCGATACCAAGGATTGATACCAAGTATCAATACCAATTATCAATACTAATTATTAATACCACGTATTAATACCAAGTAACGATACAAAAGATCGATACCAAGTATCGATACCAAGGATCGATACCAAGGATAGATACCAAGTATCGATACCAAGTCTCGATACCAAGGATCGATACCAACTATCGATACCAAGTATCGATACCAAGATTCGATAAAAGTATCGATACCAAGTTTCGAGACCAAGTATCAATACCAATTATCAATACCAATTACTAATACCAAGTATTAATACCAAGTATCGATAGCAAGGATCGATACCAAGTATCGATACCAAGTATAGATACAAAGTATCGATACCAAGTCTCGATACCAAGGATCGATACCAAGTTTGGAGTTCATGTATCGATACCAAGTATCGTTACCAAGTATCGATTCCAACTATAATACTAAGTAACGATAAAAAGATTCGAAATAAGTTTTAGAACCAAGTATCGATACCAAGGATCGATACCAAGTATCGATACCAAGGATAGATACCAAGTATCGATACCATGTCTCGATACCAAGGATCGATACCAAGTATCGATACCAAGCATCGATACTAAATATCGATACCAAGGATCGATACCAAGTATCGATACCAACTATAATACTAAGTAACGATACCAAGATTCGAAATAAGTTTTGGAACCATGTATCGATTTCAAGTATCGATACCAAGTTTTGCTACCGAGTATCAATACCAAGTTACGAAACTAAGTATCGATACCAATTATCAATAACAATTATTAATACTAAGTATTAATACCAAGTATCGATACCAAGGATCGAAACCAAGTATCGATACCAAGTATCGATACCAAGTAAAGATATCAAGTATCGATACCAAGTTTCGATACCAAGTATCGATACCAGGTACTAAGTATCGTTACCAAGTATCGATACCAAGTGTCGAATCCAAATATCGATACCAAGTTTTGATACAAAGTATCTATACCAAGTTTCGAAACCAAGTATCGATACCAATTATCAATATCAATTATTAATACCACGTATTAATACCAAGTATCGATACCAAGGATTGATACCAAGTATCGATACCAAGGATAGATACCAAGTATTGATACCAAGTCGCGATACCAAGGATCGATACCAAGTTTGGATTTCATGTATCGATACCAAGTATCGTTACCAAGTATCGATTCCAACTATAATACTAAGTAACGATACCAAGATTCGAAATAAGCTTTGGAACCAAGTATCGATACCAAGGATCGATACCAAGTATCGATACCAAGGATCGATACCAAGTATCGATAACAACTATAATACCAAGTAACGATACCAAGATTCGAAATAAGTTTTGGAACCAAGTATCGATTCCAAGTATCGATACCAAGTTTTGATACCGAGTATCAATACCAAGTTTCGAAGCCAAGTATCGATACCAATTCTCAATACCAATAACTAATACTAAGTATTTATACCAAGTATCGATTCCAAGGATCGAACCCAAGTATCGATACCAAGTATCGGTACCAAGTTTCGATTCCAAGTATCGATACCAAGTTTCGATACCAAGTGTTGAATCCTTGTATCGATTCCAGGTATCGATACCAAGTTTCGATACCAAGTATCGATACCAAGTTTCGATACCGAGTAACAATACCAAGTTTCTGTTTCAAGTACCGATATCAAGTATCGTTACCAAGTATCGATACCAAGAATCATACCTAGTAACAATACCAAGTTTCGGTACCAAGTATCGGTACCAAGATTCGATACCAAGTATCCATACCAAGTATGATACCAAGTTTCTATTTCATGTATCGCTTGATATCGATACCAGGTATAATACTAAGTTACGATACCAAGTATAGATACAATGTATCGATACCAAGTATCATTACCAAGTATCAATGCCAATTATCGATACCAAGTATCGATACCAAGTTTCGATACCAAGTTTCGATACCTATTAACGATACCAAGTATTGACACCAAGTTTCAATACAAAGTATCGCTACCAAGTATCGATACGAAGTTTAGATACCAAGTATAGATACCAAGTATCGATACCAAGTATCGATCCCAAGTATCGATACCAAGTATCGATACCAACTATCGATACCAAGTATCGATACAAAGATTCGATCTAGGAATCGATACCAAGTTTCGATACCAAGTATCAATACCAATTATCAATACCAATTATTAATACCAAGTATTAATACCAAGTAACGATACAAAAGATCGATACCAAGTATCGATACCAAGGATCGACACCAAGTATCGATACCAAGTTTCGATACCAAGTATCAATACCAATTATCAATACCAATTATTAATACCACGTATTAATACCAAGTATCGATACCAAGGATCGATACCAAGTATCGATACCAAGGATAGATACCAAGTATCGATACCATGTCTCGATACCAAGGATCGATACCAAGTATCGATACCAAGGATCGATACCAAGTATCGATACCATGGATCGATACCAAGCATCGATACCAACTATTATACCAAATAACGATACCAAGATTCGAAATTTGTTATGGAACCAATTATCGATATCAAGTTTCGATAACAAGTATCGATACCATGTACTAAGTATCGTTCCCAAGTATCGATGGCAAGTATCGATACTAACTATCGATACCAAGTGTCGAATCCAAATATCGATACCAAGTTTCGAAACCAAGTCTCGATACCAAGAATCGATACCAAGTTTCAATTTCATGTATCGATAACAAGTCTAGTTACCCAGTATCGATACCAACTATAATACTAAGTAACGATACCAAGATTCGAAATAAGTTTTGGAACCAAGTATCTATTCCAAGTATCGATACCAAGTTTTGATACCAAGTTTCGAAACCAAGTATCAATACCAATTATCAATACCAATTATTAATACTAAGTATTAATTCCAAGTATCGATACCAAGGATCGAAACCAAGTATCGATACCAAGTATCGATACCAAGTTTCGATACCAAGTATCGATACCAAGTTTCGATACCAAGTATCGATACCAGGTACTAAGTATCGTTACCAAGTATCGATACTAACTATCGATAGCAAGTGTCAAATCCTTGTATCGATTCCAGGTATCGATACCAAGTTTCGATACCAAGTATCGATACCAAGTTTTGATATCGAGTAACAATACCAAGTTTCTATTTCAAGTATCGATATCAAGTATCGTTACCAAGTATCGATACCAAGAATCATACTAAGTAACGATACCAAGTTTCGGTACCAAGTATCGGTACCAAGATTCGATACCAAGTATCCATACCGAGTGTGATACCAAGTTTCTATTTCATGTGTCGCTTGATATCGATACAAGTATCGATACCAGGTATAATACTAAGTTAAGATACCAAGTATAGATACAAAGTATCGATACCAAATATCATTAATAAGTATCAATGCCAATTATCGATACCAAGTATCGATACCAAGTTTCGATACCAAGTTTCGATACCTATTAACGATACCAAGTATTGACACCAAGTTTCAATACAAAGTATCGCTACCAAATATCGATAAAAAGTTTAGATACCAAGTATAGATACCAAGTATCGATACCAAGTATCGATCCCAAGTATCGATACCTAGTATCGATACCAAGATTCGCTCCAAGTATCGATACCAAGTTTCGATACCAAGTATCAATACCAATTATCAATACCAATTATTAATACCAAGTATTAATACCAAGTATCGATACCAAGGATCGATACCAAGTATCGATACCAAGGATAGATGCCAAGTATCGATACCAAGTCTCGATACCAAGGATCGATACCAAGATTGGAGTTCATGTATCGATAACAAGTATCGTTACCAAGTATCGATTCCAACTATAATACTAAGTAACGATACCAAGATTCGAAATAAGCTTTAGAACCAAGAATCGATACCAAGGATCGATACCAAGTATCGATACCAAGTCTCGATACTAAGGATCGATACCAAGTATCGAAATCAAGTATCGATACCAATTATCAATACCAATTATTATTTCCAAGTATTAATACCAAGTAACGATACAAAGGATCGATGCCAAGTATCGATACCAAATATCGATACCAAGTATCGATACCAAGGATCGATACCAAGTATCGATACCAACTATTATACCAAATAACGATACCAAGATTCGAAATTAGTTTTAGAACCAATTATCGATACCAAGTTTCGATAACAAGTATCGATACCATGTACTAAGTATCGTTATCAAGTATCGATGGCAAGTATCGATACCAAGTGTCGAATTCAAATATCGATACCAAGTTTTGATACAAAGTATCAATACCAAGTTTCGAAACCAAGTATCGATACCAATTATCAATACCAATTATTAATACCACGTATTAATACCAAGTATCGATACCAAGGATCGATACCAAGTATCGATACCAAGGATAGATACCAAGTATCGATACCAAGTCTCGATACCAAGGATCGATACCAAGTTTGGAGTTCATGTATCGATACCAAGTATCGTTACCAAGTATCGATTCCAACTATAATACTAAGTAACGATACCAAGATTCGAAATAAGTTTGAGAACCAAGTATCGATACCAAAGATTGATACCAAGTATCGAAACCAAGTATCGATACAAAGTATCGATACCAAGATTCGAATCCAATTATCGATCCTAATTATCAATACCAATTATTAATACCACGTATTAATACCAAGTATCGATACCAAGGATCGATACCAAGTATCGATACCAAGGATAGATACCAAGTATCGATACCATGTCTCGATACCAAGGATCGATACCAAGTATCGATCCCAAGCATCGATACCAAATATCGATACCAAGGATCGATACCAAGTATCGATACCAACTATAATACTAAGTAACGATACCAAGATTCGAAATAAGTTTTGGAACCATGTATCGATTCAAAGTATCGATACCAAGTTTTGCTACCGAGTATCAATACCAAGTTACGAAACCAAGTATCGATACCAATTATCAATAACAATTATTAATACTAAGTATTAATACCGAGTATCGATACCAAGGATCGAAACCAAGTATCGATACCAAGTATCGATACCAAGTATCGATACCAAGTATCGATACCAAGTTTCGATACCAAGTATCAATACGAGGTACTAAGTATCGTTACCAAGTATCGATACCAAGTATCGATACCAAGTGTCGAATCCAAATATCGATACCAAGTTTTGATACAAAGTATCAGTACCAAGTTTCGAAACCAAGCATCGATACCAATTATCAATACCAATTATTAATACCACGTATTAATACCAAGTATCGATACCAAGGATCGATACCAAGTATCGATACCAAGGATAGATACCAAGTATCGATATCAAGTCGCGATACCAAGGATCGATACCAAGTTTGGATTTCATGAATCGATACCAAGTATCGTTACCAAGTATCGATTCCAACTATAATACTAAGTAACGATACCAAGATTCAAAATAAGTTTTAGAACCAAGTATCGATACAAAGGATCGATACCAAGGATCGATACCAAGTATCGATACCAAGCATCGATACCAAATATCGATACCATGGATCGATACCAAGTATCGATACCAACTATAATACTAAGTAACGATACCAAGATTCGAAATAAGTTTTGGAACCAAGTATCGATTCCAAGTATCGATACCAAGTTTTAAGCCTAGTATCAATACCAAGTTTCGAAGCCAAGTATCGATACCAATTATCAATACCAATTATTAATACTAAGTATTTATACCAAGTATCGATTCCAAGGATCGAACCCAAGTATCGATACCAAGTATCGGTACCAAGTTTCGATACCAAGTATCGATACCAAGGATTGATACCAAGTATCGAAACCAAGTATCGATACAAAGTATCGATACCAAGTGTCGAATCCAAATATCGATACCAAGTTTCGATACCAAGTATCAATACCAAGTTTCGAAACCAATTATCGATACCAATTATCAATACCAATTATTAATACCACGTATTAATACCAAGTATCGATACCAAGGATAGATACCAAGTATCGATACCATGTCTCGATACCAAATATCGATACCAAGGATCGATACCAAGTATCGATACCAACTATAATACTAAGTAACGATACCAAGATTCGAAATAAGTTTTGGAACCATGTATCGATTCAAAGTATCGATACCAAGTTTTGCTACCGAGTATCAATACCAAGTTACGAAACCAAGTATCGATACCAATTATCAATAACAATTATTAATACTAAGTATTAATACCAAGTATCGATACCAAGGATCGAAACCAAGTATCGATACCAAGTATCGATACCAAGTATCGATACCAAGTATCGATACCAAGTTTCGATACCAAGTATCGAAACCAGGTACTAAGTATCGTTACCAAGTATCGATACCAAGTATCGATACCAAGTGTCGAATCCAAATATCGATACCAAGTTTTGATACAGAGTATCAATACCAAGTTTCGAAACCAAGTATCGATACCAATTATCAATACCAATTATTAATACCACGAATTAATACCAAGTATCGATACCAAGGATCGATACCAAGTATCGATACCAAGGATAGATACCAAGTATCGATACCAAGTCGCGATACCAAGTTTGGATTTTATGAATCGATACATAGTATCGTTACCAAGTATCGATTCCAACTATAATACTAAGTAACGATACCAAGATTCAAAATAAGTTTTAGAACCAAGTATCGATACCAAGGATCGATACCAAGGATCGATACCAAGTATCGATACCAAGCATCGATACCAAATATCGATACCAAGGATCGATACCAAGTATCGATACCAACTATAAAACTAAGTAACGATACCAAGATTCCAAATAAGTTTTGGAACCACGTATCGATTCCAAGTATCGATACCAAGTTTTAAGCCGAGTATCAATACCAAGTTTCGAAGCCAAGTATCGATACCAATTATCAATACCAATTATTAATACTAAGTATTTATACCAAGTATCGATTCCAAGGATCGAACCCAAGTATCGATACCAAGTATCGGTACCAAGTTTCGATACCAAGTATCGATACCAAGTTTCGATACCAAGTGTCGAATCCAAATATCGATACCAAGTTTTGATACAAAGTATCAATACCAAGTTTCGAAACCAAGTATCGATACCAATTATCAATACCAATTATTAATACCACGTATTAATACCAAGTATCGATACCAAGGATCGATACCAAGTATCGATACCAAGGATAGATACCAAGTATCGATACCAAGTCTCGATACCAAGGATCGATACCAAGTTTGGAGTTCATGTATCGATACCAAGTATCGTTACCAAGTATCGATTCCAACTATAATACTAAGTAACGATACCAATACTCGAAATAAGTTTTAGAACCAAGTATCGATACCAAAGATTGATACCAAGTATCGAAACCAAGTATCGATACAAAGTATCGATACCAAGTGTCGAATCCAATTATCGATCCTAATTATCAATACCAATTATTAATACCACGTATTAATACCAAGTATCGATACCAAGGATCGATACCAAGTATCGATACCAAGGATAGATACCAAGTATCGATACCAACTATAATACTAAGTAACGATACCAAGATTCGAAATAAGTTTTGGAACCATGTATCGACTCAAAGTATCGATACCAAGTTTTGCTACCGAGTATCATTACCAAGTTACGAAACCAAGTATCGATACCAATTATCAATAACAATTATTAATACTAAGTATTAATACCGAGTATCGATACCAAGGATCGAAACCAAGTATCGATACCAAGTATCGATACCAAGTATCGATACCAATTATCGATACCAAGTTTCGATACCAAGTATCGATACGAGGTATTAAGTATCGTTACCAAGTGTCGATACCAAGTATCGATACCAAGTGTCGAATCCAAATATCGATACCAAGTTTTGATACAAAGTATCAGTACCAAGTTTCGAAACCAAGCATCGATACCAATTATCAATACCAATTATTAATACCACGTATTAATACCAAGTATCGATGCCAAGGATCGATACCAAGTATCGATACCAAGTCGCGATACCAAGGATCGATACCAAGTTTGGATTTCATGAATCGATACCAAGTATCGTTACCAAGTATCGATTCCAACTATAATACTAAGTAACGATACCAAGATTCAAAATAAGTTTTAGAACCAAGTATCGATACAAAGGATCGATACCAAGGATCGATACCAAGTATCGATACCAAGCATCGATACCAAATATCGATACCAAGGATCGATACCAAGTATCGATACCAACTATAATACTAAGTAACGATACCAAGATTCGAAATAAGTTTTGGAACCAAGTATCGATTCCAAGTATCGATACCAAGTTTTAAGCCTACCACCAAGGATCGATACCAAGGATCGATACCAAGTATCGATACCAAGCATCGATACCAAATATCGATACCAAGGATCGATACCAAGTATCGATACCAACTATAATACTAAGTAACGATACCAAGATTCCAAATAAGTTTTGGAACCACGTATAGATTCCAAGTATCGATACCAAGTTTTAAGCCGAGTATCAATACCAAGTTTCGAAGCCAAGTATCGATACCAATTATCAATACCAATTATTAATACTAAGTATTTATACCAAGTATCGATTCCAAGGATCGAACCCAAGTATCGATACCAAGTATCGGTACCAAGTTTCGATACCAAGTATCGATACCAAGTTTCGATACCAAGAGTCGAATCCAAATATCGATACCAAGTTTTGATACAAAGTATCAATACCAAGTTTCGAAACCAAGTATCGATACCAATTATCAATACCAATTATTAATACCACGTATTAATACCAAGTATCGATACCAAGGATCGATACCAAGTATCGATACCAAGGATAGATACCAAGTATCGATACCAAGTCGCGATACCAAGGATCGATACCAAGTTTGGATTTCATGTATCGATACCAAGTATCGTTACCAAGTATCGATTCCAACTATAATAATAAGTAACGATACCAAGATTCAAAATAAGTTTTAGAACCAAGTATCGATACCAAGGATCGATACCAAGGATCGATACCAAGGATCGATACCAAGTATCGATACCAAGCATCGATACCAAATATCGATACCAAGGATCGATACCAAGTATCGATACCAACTATAATACTAAGTAACGATACCAAGATTCGAAATAAGTTTTGGAACCAAGTATCGATTCCAAGTATCGATACCAAGTTTTAAGCCGAGTATCAATACCAAGTTTCGAAGCCAAGTATCGATACCAATTATCAATACCAATTATTAATAATAAGTATTTATACCAAGTATCGATTCCAAGGATCGAACCCAAGTATCGATACCAAGTATCGGTACCAAGTATAGATTCCAAGGATAGAACCCAAGTATCGATACCAAGTATCGGTACCAAGTTTCGATACCAAGTATCGATACCAAGTATCGATACCAACTATAATACTAAGTAACGATACCAAGATTCGAAATAAGTTTTGGAACCAAGTATCGATTCCAAGTATCGATACCAAGTTTTAAGCCGAGTATCAATACCAAGTTTCGAAGCCAAGTATCGATACCAATTATCAATACCAATTATTAATAATAAGTATTTATACCAAGTAACGATTCCAAGGATCGAACCCAAGTATCGATACCAAGCATCGATACCAAATATCGATACCAAGGATCGATACCAAGTATCGATACCAACTACAATACTAAGTAACGATACCAAGATTCCAAATAAGTTTTGGAACCACGTATCGATTCCAAGTATCGATACCAAGTTTTAAGCCGAGTATCAATACCAAGTTTCGAAGCCAAGTACCGATACCAATTATCAATACCAATTATTAATACTAAGTATTTATACCAAGTATCGATTCCAAGGATCGAACCCAAGTATCGATACCAAGTATCGGTACCAAGTTTCGATACCAAGTATCGATACCAAGTTTCGATACCAAGTGTCGAATCCAAATATCGATACCAAGTTTTGATACAAAGTATCAATACCAAGTTTCGAAACCAAGTATCGATACCAATTATCAATACCAATTATTAATACCACGTATTAATACCAAGTATCGATACCAAGGATCGATACCAAGTATCGATACCAAGGATAGATACCAAGTATCGATACCAAGTCTCGATACCAAGGATCGATACCAAGTATCGATACCAAGGATAGATACCAAGTATCGATACCATGTCTCGATACCAAGGATCGATACCAAGTATCGATCCCAAGCATCGATACCAAATATCGATACCAAGGATCGATACCAAGTATCGATACCAACTATAATACTAAGTAACGATACCAAGATTCGAAATAAGTTTTGGAACCATGTATCGATTCAAAGTATCGATACCAAGTTTTGCTACCGAGTATCAATACCAAGTTACGAAACCAAGTATCGATACCAATTATCAATAACAATTATTAATACTAAGTATTAATACCGAGTATCGATACCAAGGATCGAAACCAAGTATCGATACCAAGTATCGATACCAAGTATCGATACCAATTATCGATACCAAGTTTCGATACCAAGTATCGATACGAGGTATTAAGTATCGTTACCAAGTGTCGATACCAAGTATCGATACCAAGTGTCGAATCCAAATATCGATACCAAGTTTTGATACAAAGTATCAGTACCAAGTTTCGAAACCAAGCATCGATACCAATTATCAATACCAATTATTAATACCACGTATTAATACCAAGTATCGATACCAAGGATCGATACCAAGTATCGATACCAAGTCGCGATACCAAGGATCGATACCAAGTTTGGATTTCATGAATCGATACCAAGTATCGTTACCAAGTATCGATTCCAACTATAATACTAAGTAACGATACCAAGATTCAAAATAAGTTTTAGAACCAAGTATCGATACAAAGGATCGATACCAAGGATCGCTACCAAGTATCGATACCAAGCATCGATACCAAGTTTGGATTTCATGAATCGATACCAAGTATCGTTACCAAGTATCGATTCCAACTATAATACTAAGTAACGATACCAAGATTCAAAATAAGTTTTAGAACCAAGTATCGATACAAAGGATCGATACCAAGTATCGATACCAACTATAATACTAAGTAACGATACCAAGATTCGAAATAAGTTTTGGAACCAAGTATCGATTCCAAGTATCGATACCAAGTTTTACGCCTACCACCAAGGATCGATGCCAAGGATCGATACCAAGTATCGATACCAAGCATCGATACCAAATATCGATACCAAGGATCGATACCAAGTATCGATACCAACTATAATACAAAGTAACGATACCAAGATTCCAAATAAGTTTTGGAACCACGTATAGATTCCAAGTATCGATACCAAGTTTTAAGCCGAGTATCAATACCAAGTTTCGAAGCCAAGTATCGATACCAATTATCAATACCAATTATTAATACTAAGTATTTATACCAAGTATCGATTCCAAGGATCGAACCCAAGTATCGATACCAAGTATCGGTACCAATTTTCGATACCAAGTATCGATACCAAGTTTCGATACCAAGAGTCGAATCCAAATATCGATACCAAGTTTTGATACAAAGTATCAATACCAAGTTTCGAAACCAAGTATCGATACCAATTATCAATACCAATTATTAATACCACGTATTAATACCAAGTATCGATACCAAGGATCGATACCAAGTATCGATACCAAGGATAGATACCAAGTATCGATACCAAGTCGCGATACCAAGGATCGATACCAAGTTTGGATTTCATGTATCGATACCAAGTATCGTTACCAAGTATCGATTCCAACTATAATACTAAGTAACGATACCAAGATTCAAAATAAGTTTTAGAACCAAGTATCGATACCAAGGATCGATACCAAGTATCGATACCAAGGATCGATACCAAGTATCGATACCAACTATAATACTAAGTAACGATACCAAGATTCGAAATAAGTTTTGGAACCAAGTATCGATTCCAAGTATCGATACCAAGTTTTAAGCCGAGTATCAATACCAAGTTTCGAAGCCAAGTATCGATACCAATTATCAATACCAATTATTAATAATAAGTATTTATACCAAGTATCGATTCCAAGGATCGAACCCAAGTATCGATACCAAGTATCGGTACCAAGTTTCGATACCAAGTATCGATACCAAGTTTCGATACCAAGTGTCAGTACCACGTTTCGATACCAAGTATCGATACCATGTACTAAGTATCGTTACCAAGTATCGATGGCAAGTATCGATACTAACTATCGATACCAAGTGTCGAATCCAAATATCGATACCAAGTTTCGATATCAATTATTAATACCAAGTATTAATACCAAGTAACGATACCAAGGATCGATACCAAGTATCGATACCAAGGATAGATACCAAGTATCGATACCAAGTCTCGATACCAAGGATCGATACCAAGTTTGGATTTCATGTATCGATACCAAGTATCGATTCCAACTATAATACTAAGTAACGATACCAAGATTCGAAATAAGATTTAGAACCAAGTATCGATACCAAGGATCGATACCAAGTATCGATACCAAATATCGATACCAAGTATCGATAGCAAGTATCGATACTAACTATCGCTACCAAGTGTCGAATCCAAGTATCGATACCAATTTTCGATACCAAGTATCAATTCCAAGTTTCGAAACCAAGTATCGATACCAATTATCAATACCAATTATTAATACCACGTATTAATACCAAGTATCGATACCAAGGATCGATACCAAGTATCGATACCAAGTCGCGATACCAAGGATCGATACCAAGTTTGGATTTCATGAATCGATACCAAGTATCGTTACCAAGTATCGATTCCAACTATAATACTAAGTAACGATACCAAGATTCAAAATAAGTTTTAGAACCAAGTATCGATACAAAGGATCGATACCAAGGATCGCTACCAAGTATCGATACCAAGCATCGATACCAAGTTTGGATTTCATGAATCGATACCAAGTATCGTTACCAAGTATCGATTCCAACTATAATACTAAGTAACGATACCAAGATTCAAAATAAGTTTTAGAACCAAGTATCGATACAAAGGATCGATACCAAGTATCGATACCAACTATAATACTAAGTAACGATACCAAGATTCGAAATAAGTTTTGGAACCAAGTATCGATTCCAAGTATCGATACCAAGTTTTACGCCTACCACCAAGGATCGATGCCAAGGATCGATACCAAGTATCGATACCAAGCATCGATACCAAATATCGATACCAAGGATCGATACCAAGTATCGATACCAACTATAATACAAAGTAACGATACCAAGATTCCAAATAAGTTTTGGAACCACGTATAGATTCCAAGTATCGATACCAAGTTTTAAGCCGAGTATCAATACCAAGTTTCGAAGCCAAGTATCGATACCAATTATCAATACCAATTATTAATACTAAGTATTTATACCAAGTATCGATTCCAAGGATCGAACCCAAGTATCGATACCAAGTATCGGTACCAATTTTCGATACCAAGTATCGATACCAAGTTTCGATACCAAGAGTCGAATCCAAATATCGATACCAAGTTTTGATACAAAGTATCAATACCAAGTTTCGAAACCAAGTATCGATACCAATTATCAATACCAATTATTAATACCACGTATTAATACCAAGTATCGATACCAAGGATCGATACCAAGTATCGATACCAAGGATAGATACCAAGTATCGATACCAAGTCGCGATACCAAGGATCGATACCAAGTTTGGATTTCATGTATCGATACCAAGTATCGTTACCAAGTATCGATTCCAACTATAATACTAAGTAACGATACCAAGATTCAAAATAAGTTTTAGAACCAAGTATCGATACCAAGGATCGATACCAAGTATCGATACCAAGGATCGATACCAAGTATCGATACCAACTATAATACTAAGTAACGATACCAAGATTCGAAATAAGTTTTGGAACCAAGTATCGATTCCAAGTATCGATACCAAGTTTTAAGCCGAGTATCAATACCAAGTTTCGAAGCCAAGTATCGATACCAATTATCAATACCAATTATTAATAATAAGTATTTATACCAAGTATCGATTCCAAGGATCGAACCCAAGTATCGATACCAAGTATCGGTACCAAGTTTCGATACCAAGTATCGATACCAAGTTTCGATACCAAGTGTCAGTACCACGTTTCGATACCAAGTATCGATACCATGTACTAAGTATCGTTACCAAGTATCGATGGCAAGTATCGGTACTAACTATCGATAGCAAGTGTCGAATCCAAATATCGATACCAAGTTTCGATATCAATTATTAATACCAAGTATTAATACCAAGTAACGATACCAAGGATCGATACCAAGTATCGATACCAAGGATAGATACCAAGTATCGATACCAAGTCTCGATACCAAGGATCGATACCAAGTTTGGATTTCATGTATCGATACCAAGTATCGATTCCAACTATAATACTAAGTAACGATACCAAGATTCGAAATAAGATTTAGAACCAAGTATCGATACCAAGGATCGATACCAAGTATCGATACCAAATATCGATACCAAGTATCGATAGCAAGTATCGATACTAACTATCGCTACCAAGTGTCGAATCCAAGTATCGATACCAATTTTCGATACCAAGTATCAATTCCAAGTTTCGAAACCAAGTATCGATACCAATTATCAATACCAATTATTAATACCGAGTATTAATACCAAGTATCGATACCAAGGATCGATACAAAGTATCGATACCAAGCATCGATACCAAGTCTCGATACCAAGAATCGATACCAACTATAATTCTAAGTAACGATGCCAAGATTCGAAATAAGTTTTGGAACCAGGTATCTATTCCAAGTATCGATACCAAGTTTTGATACCGAGTATCAATACCAAATTTCTATTTCAAGTATCGATATCAAGTATCGTTACCAAGTATCGATACCAAGAATCATACTAAGTAACGATACCAAGTTTCGGTACCAAGTATCGGTATCAAGATTCGATACCAAGTATCCATACCGAGTAACGATACTAAGTTTCTATTTCATGTATCGCTTGATATCGATACAAGTATCGATACCAGGTATAATACTAAGTTACGATACCAAGTTTAGATACAAAGTATTGATACAAAGTATCGATACCAAGTATCATTACCAAGTATCAATGCCAATTATCGATACCAAGTATGGATACAAAGTTTCGATACAAAGTATCGCTACCAAGTATCGATACCAAGTTTAGATACCAAGTATAGATACCAAGTATCGAAACCAAGTATCGATACCAATTATCAATACCAATTGTTAATACCAAGTATTAATACCAAGTAACGATACCAAGGATCGATACCTAGTATCGATACCAAGGATCGATACCAAGCATCGAAACCAACTATTATACCAAATAACGATACCAAGATTCGAAATTAGTTATGGAACCAATTATCGATACCAAGTTTCGATAACAAGTATCGATACCATGTACTAAGTATCGTTCCCAAGTATCGATCGCAAGTATCGATACTAACTATCGATACCAAGTGTCAGATCAAAATATCGATACCAAGTTTCGATACCGAGTAACAATACCAAGTTTCTGTTTCAAGTATCGATATCAAGTATCGTTACCAAGTATCGATACCAAGAATCATACTGAGTAACAATACCAAGTTTCGGTACCATGTATCGGTACCAAGATTCGATACCACGTATCCATACCCAGTATGATACCAAGTTACTATTTCATGTATCGCTTGATATCGATACAAGTATCGATACCAGGTATAATACTAAGTTACGATACCAAGTATAGATACAAAGTATCGATACCAAGTATCATTACCAAGTATCAATGCCAATTATCGATACCAAGTATCGATACCAAGTTTCGATACCAAGTTTCGATACCAAGTTTCGATACCTATTAACGATACCAAGTATTGACACCAAGTTTCAATACAAAGTATCGCTACCAAGTATCGATACCAAGTTAAGATACCAAGTATAGATACCAAGTATCGATACCAAGTATCGATCCCAAGTATCGATACCAAGTATCGATACCAACTATCGATACCAAGTATCGATACCAAGATTCGATCCAAGTATCGATACCAAGTTTCGATACCAAGTATCAATACCAATTATCAATACTAATTATTAATACCAAGTATTAATACCAAGTAACGATACAAAAGATCGATACCAAGTATCGATACCAAGGATCGATACCAAGGATAGATACCAAGTATCGATACCAAGTCTCGATACCAAGGATCGATACCAACTATCGATACCAAGTATCGATACCAAGGATCGATACCAAGGATAGATACCAAGTATCGATACCAAGTCTCGATACCAAGGATCGATACCAACTATCGATACCAAGTATCGATACCAAGATTCGATCCAAGTATCGATACAAAGTTTCGATACAAAGTATCGCTACCAAGTATCGATACCAAGTTTAGATACCAAGTATAGATACCAAGTATCGATACCAAGTATCGATCCCAAGTATCGATACCAAGTACCGATCCCAAGTATCGATACCAAGTATCGAAACCAAGTATCGATACCAATTATCAATACCAATTATTAATACCAAGTATTAATACCAAGTAACGATACCAAGGATCGATACCAAGTATCGATACCAAGGATCGATACCAAGCATCGAAACCAACTATTATAAAATAACGATACCAAGATTCGAAATTAGTTATGGAACCAATTATCGATACCAAGTTTCGATAACAAGTATCGATACCATGTACTAAGTATCGTTCCCAAGTATCGATGGCAAGTATCGATACTAACTATCGATACCAAGTGTCAAATCAAAATATCGATACCAAGTTTCGATACCGAGTAACAATACCAAGTTTCTGTTTCAAGTATCGATTTCAAGTATCGTTACCAAGTATCGATACCAAGAATCATACTGAGTAACAATACCAAGTTTCGGTACCATGTATCGGTACCAAGATTCGATACCAAGTATCCATACCGAGTATGATACCAAGTTACTATTTCATGTATCGCTTGATATCGATACAAGTATCGATACCAGGTATAATACTAAGTTACGATACCAAGTATAGATACAAAGTATCGATACCAAGTATCATTACCAAGTATCAATGCCAATTATCGATACCAAGTATCGATACCAAGTTTCGATACCAAGTTTCGATACCAAGTTTCGATACCTATTAACGATACCAAGTATTGACACCAAGTTTCAATACAAAGTATCGCTACCAAGTATCGATACCAAGTTTAGATACCAAGTATAGATACCAAGTATCGATACCAAGTATCGATCCCAAGTATCGATACCAAGCATCGATACCAACTATCGATACCAAGTATCGATACCAAGATTCGATCCAAGTATCGATACCAAGTTTCGATACCAAGTATCAATACCAATTATCAATACTAATTATTAATACCAAGTATTAATACCAAGTAACGATACAAAAGATCGATACCAAGTATCGATACCAAGGATCGATACCAAGGATAGATACCAAGTATCGATACCAAGTCTCGATACCAAGGATCGATACCAACTATCGATACCAAGTATCGATACCAAGATTCGATCCAAGTATCGATACCAAGATTCGATACCAAGTATCAATACCAATTATCAATACCAATTATTAATACCACGTATTAATACCAAGTATCGATACCAAGGATCGATACCAAGTATCGATACCAAGGATAGATACCAAGTATCGATACCAAGTCTCGATACCAAGGATCGATACCAACTATCGATACCAAGTATCGATACCAAGATTCGATCCAAGTATCGATACCAAGTTTCGATACCAAGTATCAATACCAATTATCAATACCAATTATTAATACCAAGTATTAATACCAAGTATCGATACCAAGGATCGATACCAAGTATCGATACCAAGGATCGATACCAAGCATCGATACCAACTATTATACCAAATAACGATACCAAGATTCGAAATTAGTTATGGAACCAATTATCGATACCAAGTTTCGATAACAAGTATCGATACCATGTACTAAGTATCGTTCCCAAGTATCGATGGCAAGTATCGATACTAACTATAATACTAAGTAACGATACCAAGATTCGAAATAAGATTTAGAACCAAGTATCGATACCAAGGATCGATACCAAGTATCGATACCAAATATCGATACCAAGTATCGATAGCAAGTATCGATACTAACTATCACTACCAAGTGTCGAATCCAAGTATCGATACCAAGTTTCGATACCAAGTATCAATTCCAAGTTTCGAAACCAAGTATCGATACCAATTATCAATACCAATTATTAATACCGAGTATTAATACCAAGTATCGATACCAAGGATCGATACAAAGTATCGATACCAAGCATCGATACCAAGTCTCGATACCAAGAATCGATACCAACTATAATTCTAAGTAACGATGCCAAGATTCGAAATAAGTTTTGGAACCAGGTATCTCTTCCAAGTTTCGATACCAAGTTTCGATACCAAGTGTCGAATCCAAATATCGATACCAAGTTTTGATACAAAGTATCAATACCAAGTTTCGAAACCAAGTATCGTTACCAATTATCAATACCAATTATAATTACCACGTATTAATACCAAGTATCGATACCAAGGATCGATACCAAGTATCGATACCAAGGATAGATACCAAGTATCGATACCAAGTCTCGATACCAAGGATCGATACCAAGTTTGGATTTCATGTATCGATACCAAGTATCGTTACCAAGTATCGATTCCAACTATAATACTAAGTAACGATACCAAGATTCGAAATAAGTTTTAGAACCAAGTATCGATACAAAGGATCGATACCAAGGATCGATACCAAGTATCGATACCAAGCATCGATACCAAATATCGATACCAAGGATCGATACCAAGTATCGATACCAACTATAATACTAAGTAACGATACCAAGATTCGAAATAAGTTTTGGAACCAAGTATCGATTCCAAGTATCGATACCAAGTTTTAAGCCTACCACCAAGGATCGATACCAAGGATCGATACCAAGTATCGATACCAAGCATCGATACCAAATATCGATACCAAGGATCGATACCAAGTATCGATACCAACTATAATACTAAGTAACGATACCAAGATTCCAAATAAGTTTTGGAACCACGTATCGATTCCAAGTATCGATACCAAGTTTTAAGCCGAGTATCAATACCAAGTTTCGAAGCCAAGTATCGATACCAATTATCAATACCAATTATTAATACTAAGTATTTATACCAAGTATCGATTCCAAGGATCGAACCCAAGTATCGATACCAAGTATCGGTACCAAGTTTCGATACCAAGTATCGATACCAAGTTTCGATACCAAGTGTCAGTACCACGTTTCGATACCAAGTATCGATACCATGTACTAAGTATCGTTACCAAGTATCGATGGCAAGTATCGGTACTAACTATCGATACCAAGTGTCGAATCCAAATATCGATACCAAGTTTCGATACCAATTATTAATACCAAGTATTAATACCAAGTAACGATACCAAGGATCGATACCAAGTATCGATACCAAAGATAGATACCAAGTATCGATACCAAGTCTCGATACCAAGGATCGATACCTAGTTTGGATTTCATGTATCGATACCAAGTATCGTTACCAAGTATCGATTCCAACTATAATACTAAGTAACGATACCAAGATTCGAAATAAGATTTAGAACCAAGTATCGATACCAAGGATCGATACCAAGTATCGATACCAAATATCGATACCAAGTATCGATAGCAAGTATCGATACTAACTATCGCTACCAAGTGTCGAATCCAAGTATCGATACCAATTTTCGATACCAAGTATCAATTCCAAGTTTCGAAACCAAGTATCGATACCAATTATCAATACCAATTATTAATACCGAGTATTAATACCAAGTATCGATACCAAGGATCGATACAAAGTATCGATACCAAGCATCGATACCAAGTATCAAGATACCAAGAATCGATACCAACTATAATTCTAAGTAACGATGCCAAGATTCGAAATAAGTTTTGGAACCAGGTATCTATTCCAAGTATCGATACCAAGTTTTGATACCGAGTATCAATACCAAATTTCTATATCAAGTATCGATATCAAGTATCGTTACCAAGTATCGATACCAAGAATCATACTAAGTAACGATACCAAGTTTCGGTACCAAGTATCGGTATCAAGATTCGATACCAAGTATCCATACCGAGTAACGATACTAAGATTCTAGTTCATGTATCGCTTGATATCGATACAAGTATCGATACCAGGTATAATACTAAGTTACGATACCAAGTTTAGATACAAAGTATTGATACAAATTATCGATACCAAGTATCATTACCAAGTATCAATGCCAATTATCGATACCAAGTATCGATACAAAGTTTCGATACAAAGTATCGCTACCAAGTATCGATACCAAGTTTAGATACCAAGTATAGATACCAAGTATCGATACCAAGTATCGATCCCAAGTATCGATACCAAGTATCGATCCCAAGTATCGATACCAAGTATCGAAACCAAGTATCGATACCAATTATCAATACCAATTGTTAATACCAAGTATTAATACCAAGTAACGATACCAAGGATCGATACCAAGTATCGATACCAAGGATCGATACCAAGCATCGAAACCAACTATTATACCAAATAACGATACCAAGATTCGAAATTAGTTATGGAACCAATTATCGATACCAAGTTTCGATAACAAGTATCGAAACCATGTACTAAGTATCGTTCCCAAGTATCGATGGCAAGTATCGATACTAACTATCGATACCAAGTGTCAAATCAAAATATCGATACCAAGTTTCGATACCGAGTAACAATACCAAGTTTCTGTTTCAAGTATCGATATCAAGTATCGTTACCAAGTATCGATACCAAGAATCATACTGAGTAACAATACCAAGTTTCGGTACCATGTATCGGTACCAAGATTCGATACCAAGTATCCATACCGAGTATGATACCAAGTTACTATTTCATGTATCGCTTGATATCGATACAAGTATCGATACCAGGTATAATACTAAGTTACGATACCAAGTATAGATACAAAGTATCGATACCAAGTATCATTACCAAGTATCAATGCCAATTATCGATACCAAGTATCGATACCAAGTTTCGATACCAAGTTTCGATACCAAGTTTCGATACCTATTAACGATACCAAGTATTGACACCAAGTTTCAATACAAAGTATCGCTACCAAGTATCGATACCAAGTTTAGATACCAAGTATAGATACCAAGTATCGATACCAAGTATCGATCCCAAGTATCGATACCAAGCATCGATACCAACTATCGATACCAAGTATCGATACCAAGATTCGATCCAAGTATCGATACCAAGTTTCGATACCAAGTATCAATACCAATTATCAATACTAATTATTAATACCAAGTATTAATACCAAGTAACGATACAAAAGATCGATACCAAGTATCGATACCAAGGATCGATACCAAGGATAGATACCAAGTATCGATACCAAGTCTCGATACCAAGGATCGATACCAACTATCGATACCAAGTATCGATACCAAGATTCGATCCAAGTATCGATACCAAGTTTCGATACCAAGTATCAATACCAATTATCAATACCAATTATTAATACCAAGTATTAATACCAAGTAACGATACAAAAGATCGATACCAAGTCTCGATACCAAGGATCGACACCAAGTATCGATACCAAGGATCGATACCAAGTATCGATACCAAGGATAGATACCAAGTATCGATACCAAGTCTCGATACCAAGGATCGATACCAACTATCGATACCAAGTTTCGATACCAAGTATCAATACCAATTATCAATACTAATTATTAATACCAAGTATTAATACCAAGTAACGATACAAAAGATCGATACCAAGTATCGATACCAAGGATCGATACCAAGGATAGATACCAAGTATCGATACCAAGTCTCGATACCAAGGATCGATACCAACTATCGATACCAAGTATCGATACCAAGATTCGATCCAAGTATCGATACCAAGTTTCGATACCAAGTATCAATACCAATTATCAATACCAATTATTAATACCACGTATTAATACCAAGTATCGATACCAAGGATCGATACCAAGTATCGATACCAAGGATAGATACCAAGTATCGATACCAAGTCTCGAAACCAAGGATCGATACCAACTATCGATACCAAGTATCGATACCAAGATTCGATCCAAGTATCGATACCAAGTTTCGATACCAAGTATCAATACCAATTATCAATACCAATTATTAATACCAAGTATTAATACCAAGTATCGATACCAAGGATCGATACCAAGTATCGATACCAAGGATCGATACCAAGCATCGATACCAACTATTATACCAAATAACGATACCAAGATTCGAAATTAGTTATGGAACCAATTATCGATACCAAGTTTCGATAACAAGTATCGATACCATGTACTAAGTATCGTTCCCAAGTATCGATGGCAAGTATCGATACTAACTATCTATACAAAGTGTCGAATCCAAATATCGATACCAAGTTTCGAAACCAAGTCTCGATACCAAGAATCGATACCAAGTTACAATTTCATGTATCGATAACAAGTCTAGTTACCCAGTGTCGATACCAACTATAATACTAAGTAACGATACCAAGATTCGAAATAAGTTTTGGAACCAAGTATCTATTCCAAGTATCGATACCAAGTTTTGATACCAAGTTTCGAAACCAGGTACTAAGTATCGTTACCAAGTATCGATACTAACTATCGATAGCAAGTGTCAAATCCTTGTATCGATTCCAGGTATCGATACCAAGTTTCGATACCAAGTATCGATACCAAGTTTCGATATCGAGTAACAATACCAAGTTTCTATTTCAAGTATCGATATCAAGTATCGTTACCAAGTATCGATACCAAGAATCATACTAAGTAACGATACCAAGTTTCGGTACCAAGTATCGGTACCAAGATTCGATACCAAGTATCCATACCGAGTGTGATACCAAGTTTCTATTTCATGTATCGCTTGATATCGATACAAGTATCGATACCAGGTATAATACTAAGTTAAGATACCAAGTATAGAAACAAAGTATCGATACCAAGTATCATTACCAAGTATCAATGCCAATTATCGATACCAAGTATCGATACCAAGTTTCGATACCAAGTTTCGATACCTATTAACGATACCAAGTATTGACACCAAGTTTCAATACAAAGTATCTCTACCAAGTATCGATAAAAAGTTTGGATACCATGTATAGATACCAAGTATCGATACCATGTATCGATCCCAAGTATCGATACCAAGTATCGATACCAAGATTCGCTCCAAGTATCGATACCAAGTTTCGATACCAAGTATCAATACCAATTATCAATACCAATTATTAATACCAAGTATTAATACCAAGTATCGATACCAAGGATCGATACCAAGTATCGATACCAAGGATAGATACCAAGTATGGATACCAAGTCTCGATACCAAGGATAAATACCAAGTTTGGAGTTCATGTATCGATAACAAGTATCATTACCAAGTATCGATTCCAACTATAATACTAAGTAACGATACCAAGATTCGAAATAAGTTTTAGAACCAAGTATAGATACCAAGGATCGATAACAAGTATCAACACCAAGTCTCGATACCAAGGATCGATACCAAGTATCGAAACCAAGTATCGATACCAATTATCAATACCAATTATTAATACCAAGTATTAATACCAAGTAACGATACAAAGGATCGATACCAAGTATCTATACCAAATATCGATACCCAGTATCGATACCAAGGATCGATACCAAGTATCGATACCAACTATTATACCAAATAACGATACCAAGATTCGAAATTAGTTTTAGAACCAATTATCGATACCAAGTTTCGATAACAAGTATCGATACCATGTACTAAAAATCGTTACCAAGTATCGATGGCAAGTATCGATACAAAGTGTCGAATCCAAATATCGATACCAAGTTTTGATACAAAGTATCAATACCAAGTTTCGAAACCACGTATCAATACCAATTATTAATACCACGTATTAATACCAAGTATCGATACCAAGGATCGATACCAAGTATCGATACCAAGCATCGATACCAAATATCGATACCAAGGATCGATACCAAGTATCGATACCAACTATAATACTATGTAACGATACCAAGATTCGAAATAAGTTTTGGAACCATGTATCGATTCAAAGTATCGATACCAAGTTTTGCTACCGAGTATCAATACCAAGTTACGAAACCAAGTATCGATACCAATTATCAATAACAATTATTAATACTAAGTATTAATACCAAGTATCGATACCAAGGATCGAAACCAAGTATCGATACCAAGTATCGATACCAAGTATCGATACCAAGTATCGATACCAAGTTTCGATACCAAGTATCGATACCAAGTTTCGAAACCAAGTATCGATACCAATTATCAATAAAAATTATTAATACCGAGTATTAATACCAAGTATCGATACCAAGGATCGATACAAAGTATCGATACCAAGCATCGATACCAAGTCTCGATACCAAGAATCGATACCAACTATAATTCTAAGTAACGATGCCAAGATTCGAAATAAGTTTTGGAACCAGGTATCTATTCAAAGTATCGATACCAAGTTTTGATACCGAGTATCAATACCAAATTTCTATATCAAGTATCGATATCAAGTATCGTTACCAAGTATCGATACCAAGTATCCATACCGAGTAACGATACTAAGTTTCTAGTTCATGTATCGCTTGATATCGATACAAGTATCGATACCAGGTATAATACTAAGTTACGATACCAAGTTTAGATACAAAGTATTGATACAAATTATCGATACCAAGTATCATTACCAAGTATCAATGCCAATTATCGATACCAAGTATCGATACAAAGTTTCTATACAAAGTATCGCTACCAAGTATCGATACCAAGTTTAGATACCAAGTATAGATACCAAGTATCGATACCAAGTATCGATCCCAAGTATCGATACCAAGTATCGATCCCAAGTATCGATACCAAGTATCGAAACCAAGTATCGATACCAATTATCAATACCAATTGTTAATACCAAGTATTAATACCAAGTAACGATACCAAGGATCGATACCAAGTATCGATACCAAGGATCGATACCAAGCATCGAAACCAACTATTATACCAAATAACGATACCAAGATTCGAAATTAGTTATGGAACCAATTATCAATACCAAGTTTCGATAACAAGTATCGATACCATGTACTAAGTATCGTTCCCAAGTATCGATGGCAAGTATCGATACTAACTATCGATACCAAGTGTCAAATCAAAATATCGATACCAAGTTTCGATACCGAGTAACAATACCAAGTTTCTGTTTCAAGTATCGATATCAAGTATCGTTACCAAGTATCGATACCAAGAATCATACTGAGTAACAATACCAAGTTTCGGTACCATGTATCGGTACCAAGATTCGATACCAAGTATCCATACCGAGTATGATACCAAGTTACTATTTCATGTATCGCTTGATATCGATACAAGTATCGATACCAGGTATAATACTAAGTTACGATACCAAGTATAGATACAAAGTATCGATACCAAGTATCATTACCAAGTATCAATGCCAATTATCGATACCAAGTATCGATACCAAGTTTCGATACCAAGTTTCGATACCAAGTTTCGATACCTATTAACGATACCAAGTATTGACACCAAGTTTCAATACAAAGTATCGCTACCAAGTATCGATACCAAGTTTAGATACCAAGTATAGATACCAAGTATCGATACCAAGTATCGATCCCAAGTATCGATACCAAGTATCGATGCCAACTATCGATACCAAGTATCGATACCAACATTCGATCCAAGTATCGATACCAAGTTTCGATACCAAGTATCAATACCAATTATCAATACTAATTATTAATACCAAGTATTAATACCAAGTAACGATACAAAAGATCGATACCAAGTATCGATACCAAGGATCGATACCAAGGATAGATACCAAGTATCGATACCAAGTCTCGATACCAAGGATCGATACCAACTATCGATACCAAGTATCGATACCAAGATTCGATCCAAGTATCGATACCAAGTTTCGATACCAAGTATCAATAACAATTATCAATACCAATTATTAATACCAAGTATTAATACCAAGTAACGATACAAAAGATCGATACCAAGTCTCGATACCAAGGATCGACACCAAGTATCGATACCAAGGATCGATACCAAGTATCGATACCAAGGATAGATACCAAGTATCGATACCAAGTCTCGATACCAAGGATCGATACCAACTATCGATACCAAGTATCGATACCAAGATTCGATCCAAGTATCGATACCAAGTTTCGATACCAAGTATCAATACCAATTATCAATACCAATTATTAATACCACGTATTAATACCAAGTATCGATACCAAGGATCGATACCAAGTATCGATACCAAGGATAGATACCAAGTATCGATACCAAGTCTCGATACCAAGGATCGATACCAACTATCGATACCAAGTATCGATACCAAGATTCGATCCAAGTATCGATACCAAGTTTCGATACCAAGTATCAATACCAATTATCAAAACCAATTATTAATACCAAGTATTAATACCAAGTATCGATACCAAGGATCGAAACCAAGTATCGATACCAAGTATCGATACCAAGTATCGATACCAAGTATCGATACCAAGTTTCGATACCAAGTATCGATACCAAGTTTCGAAACCAAGTATCGATACCAATTATCAATACCAATTATTAATACCGAGTATTAATACCAAGTATCGATACCAAGGATCGATAACAAGTATCGATACCATGTACTAAAAATCGTTACCAAGTATCGATGGCAAGTATCGATACAAAGTGTCGAATCCAAATATCGATACCAAGTTTTGATACAAAGTATCAATACCAAGTTTCGAAACCACGTATCAATACCAATTATTAATACCACGTATTAATACCAAGTATCGATACCAAGGATCGATACCAAGTATCGATACCAAGCATCGATACCAAATATCGATACCAAGGATCGATACCAAGTATCGATACCAACTATAATACTATGTAACGATACCAAGATTCGAAATAAGTTTTGGAACCATGTATCGATTCAAAGTATCGATACCAAGTTTTGCTACCGAGTATCAATACCAAGTTACGAAACCAAGTATCGATACCAATTATCAATAACAATTATTAATACTAAGTATTAATACCAAGTATCGATACCAAGGATCGAAACCAAGTATCGATACCAAGTATCGATACCAAGTATCGATACCAAGTATCGATACCAAGTTTCGATACCAAGTATCGATACCAAGTTTCGAACCAAGTATCGATACCAATTATCAATACCAATTATTAATACCGAGTATTAATACCAAGTATCGATACCAAGGATCGATACAAAGTATCGATACCAAGCATCGATACCAAGTCTCGATACCAAGAATCGATACCAACTATAATTCTAAGTAACGATGCCAAGATTCGAAATAAGTTTTGGAACCAGGTATCTATTCAAAGTATCGATACCAAGTTTTGATACCGAGTATCAATACCAAATTTCTATATCAAGTATCGATATCAAGTATCGTTACCAAGTATCGATACCAAGAATCATACTAAGTAACGATACCAAGTTTCGGTACCAAGTATCGGTATCAAGATTCGATACCAAGTATCCATACCGAGTAACGATACTAAGTTTCTAGTTCATGTATCGCTTGATATCGATACAAGTATCGATACCAGGTATAATACTAAGTTACGATACCAAGTTTAGATACAAAGTATTGATACAAATTATCGATACCAAGTATCATTACCAAGTATCAATGCCAATTATCGATACCAAGTATCGATACAAAGTTTCTATACAAAGTATCGCTACCAAGTATCGATACCAAGTTTAGATACCAAGTATAGATACCAAGTATCGATACCAAGTATCGATCCCAAGTATCGATACCAAGTATCGATCCCAAGTATCGATACCAAGTATCGAAACCAAGTATCGATACCAATTATCAATACCAATTGTTAATACCAAGTATTAATACCAAGTAACGATACCAAGGATCGATACCAAGTATCGATACCAAGGATCGATACCAAGCATCGAAACCAACTATTATACCAAATAACGATACCAAGATTCGAAATTAGTTATGGAACCAATTATCAATACCAAGTTTCGATAACAAGTATCGATACCATGTACTAAGTATCGTTCCCAAGTATCGATGGCAAGTATCGATACTAACTATCGATACCAAGTGTCAAATCAAAATATCGATACCAAGTTTCGATACCTAGTAACAATACCAAGTTTCTGTTTCAAGTATCGATATCAAGTATCGTTACCAAGTATCGATACCAAGAATCATACTGAGTAACAATACCAAGTTTCGGTACCATGTATCGGTACCAAGATTCGATACCAAGTATCCATACCGAGTGTGATACCAAGTTACTATTTCCTGTATCGCTTGATATCGATACAAGTATCGATACCAGGTATAATACTAAGTTACGATACCAGGTATAGATACAAAGTATCGATACCAAGTATCATTACCAAGTATCAATGCCAATTATCGATACCAAGTATCGATACCAAGTTTCGATACCAAGTTTCGATACCAAGTTTCGATACCTATTAACGATACCAAGTATTGACACCAAGTTTCAATACAAAGTATCGCTACCAAGTATCGATACCAAGTTTAGATACCAAGTATAGATACCAAGTATCGATACCAAGTATCGATCCCAAGTATCGATACCAAGTATCGATACCAACTATCGATACCAAGTATCGATACCAAGATTCGATCCAAGTATCGATACCAAGTTTCGATACCAAGTATCAATACCAATTATCAATACTAATTATTAATACCAAGTATTAATACCAAGTAACGATACAAAAGATCGATACCAAGTATCGATACCAAGGATCGATACCAAGGATAGATACCAAGTATCGATACCAAGTCTCGATACCAAGGATCGATACCAACTATCGATACCAAGTATCGATACCAAGATTCGATCCAAGTATCGATACCAAGTTTCGATACCAAGTATCAATACCAATTATCAATACCAATTATTAATACCAAGTATTAATACCAAGTAACGATACAAAAGATCGATACCAAGTCTCGATACCAAGGATCGACACCAAGTATCGATACCAAGGATCGATACCAAGTATCGATACCAAGGATAGATACCAAGTATCGATACCAAGTCTCGATACCAAGGATCGATACCAACTATCGATACCAAGTATCGATACCAAGATTCGATCCAAGTATCGATACCAAGTTTCGATACCAAGTATCAATACCAATTATCAATACCAATTATTAATACCACGTATTAATACCAAGTATCGATACCAAGGATCGATACCAAGTATCGATACCAAGGATAGATACCAAGTATCGATACCAAGTCTCGATACCAAGGATCGATACCAACTATCGATACCAAGTATCGATACCAAGATTCGATCCAAGTATCGATACCAAGTTTCGATACCAAGTATCAATACCAATTATCAATACCAATTATTAATACCAAGTATTAATACCAAGTATCGATACCAAGGATCGATACCAAGTATCGATACCAAGGATCGATACCAAGCATCGATACCAACTATTATACCAAATAACGATACCAAGATTCGAAATTAGTTATGGAACCAATTATCGATACCAAGTTTCGATAACAAGTATCGATACCATGTACTAAGTATCGTTCCCAAGTATCGATGGCAAGTATCGATACTAACTATCTATACAAAGTGTCGAATCCAAATATCGATACCAAGTTTCGAAACCAAGTCTCGATACCAAGAATCGATACCAAGTTTCAATTTCATGTATCGATAACAAGTCTAGTTACCCAGTGTCGATACCAACTATAATACTAAGTAACGATACCAAGATTCGAAATAAGTTTTGGAACCAAGTATCTATTCCAAGTATCGATACCAAGTTTTGATACCAAGTTTCGAAACCAGGTACTAAGTATCGTTACCAAGTATCGATACTAACTATCGATAGCAAGTGTCAAATCCTTGTATCGATTCCAGGTATCGATACCAAGTTTCGATACCAAGTATCGATACCAAGTTTCGATATCGAGTAACAATACCAAGTTTCTATTTCAAGTATCGATATCAAGTATCGTTACCAAGTATCGATACCAAGAATCATACTAAGTAACGATACCAAGTTTCGGTACCAAGTATCGGTACCAAGATTCGATACCAAGTATCCATACCGAGTGTGATACCAAGTTTCTATTTCATGTATCGCTTGATATCGATACAAGTATCGATACCAGGTATAATACTAAGTTAAGATAACAAGTATAGATACAAAGTATCGATACCAAGTATCATTACCAAGTATCAATGCCAATTATCGATATTAAGTATCGATACCAAGTTTCGATACCAAGTTTCGATACCTATTAACGATACCAAGTATTGACACCAAGTTTCAATACAAAGTATCTCTACCAAGTATCGATAAAAAGTTTGGATACCATGTATAGATACCAAGTATCGATACCAAGTATCGATCCCAAGTATCGATACCAAGTATCGATACCAAGATTCGCTCCAAGTATCGATACCAAGTTTCGATACCAAGTATCAATACCAATTATCAATACCAATTATTAATACCAAGTATTAATACCAAGTATCGATACCAAGGATCGATAACAAGTATCAACACCAAGTCTCGATACCAAGGATCGATACCAAGTATCGAAACCAAGTATCGATACCAATTATCAATACCAATTATTAATACCAAGTATTAATACCAAGTAACGATACAAAGGATCGATACCAAGTATCGATACCAAATATCGATACCCAGTATCGATACCAAGGATCGATACCAAGTATCGATACCAACTATTATACCAAATAACGATACCAAGATTCGAAATTAGTTTTAGAACCAATTATCGATACCAAGTTTCGATAACAAGTATCGATACCATGTACTAAAAATCGTTACCAAGTATCGATGGCAAGTATCGATACAAAGTGTCGAATCCAAATATCGATACCAAGTTTTGATACAAAGTATCAATACCAAGTTTCGAAACCAAGTATCGATACCAATTATCAACACCAATTATTAATACCACGTATTAATACCAAGTATCGATACCAAGGATCGATACCAAGTATCGATACCAAGCATCGATACCAAATATCGATACCAAGGATCGATACCAAGTATCGATACCAACTATAATACTAAGTAACGATACCAAGATTCGAAATAAGTTTTGGAACCATGTATCGATTCAAAGTATCGATACCAAGTTTTGCTACCGAGTATCAATACCAAGTTACGAAACCAAGTATCGATACCAATTATCAATAACAATTGTTAATACTAAGTATTAATACCAAGTATCGATACCAAGGATCGAAACCAAGTATCGATACCAAGTATCGATACCAAGTATCGATACTAAGTATCGATACCAAGTTTCGATACCAAGTATCGATACCAAGTTTCGATACCAAGTATCGATACCAGGTACTAAGTATCGTTACCAAGTATCGATACCAAGTATCGATACCAAGTGTCGAATCCAAATATCGATTCCAAGTTTTGATACAAAGTATCAATACCAAGTTTCGAAACCAAGTATCGATACCAATTATCAATACCAATTATTAATACCACGTATTAATACCAAGTATCGATACCAAGGATCGATACCAAGTATCGATACCAAGGATAGATACCAAGTATCGATACCAAGTCGCGATACCAAGGATCGATACCAAGTTTGGATTTCATGTATCGATACCAAGTATCGTTACCAAGTATCGATTCCAACTATAATACTAAGTAACGATACCAAGATTCAAAATAAGTTTTAGAACCAAGTATCGATACCAAGGATCGATACCAAGGATCGATACCAAGTATCGATACCAAGCATCGATACCAAATATCGATACCAAGGATCGATACCAAGTATCGATACCAACTATAATACTAAGTAACGATACCAAGACTCGAAATAAGTTTTGGAACCACGTATCGATTCCAAGTATCGATACCAAGTTTTAAGCCGAGTATCAATACCAAGTTTCGAAGCCAAGTATCGATACCAATTATCAATACCAATTATTAATACTAAGTATTTATACCAAGTATCGATTCCAAGGATCGAACCCAAGTATCGATACCAAGTATCGGTACCAAGTTTCGATACCAAGTATCGATACCAAGTATCGAAACCAAGTATCGATACCAATTATCAATACCAATTATTAATACCAAGTATTAATACCAAGTAACGATACAAAGGATCGATACCAAGTATCGATACCAAATATCGATACCCAGTATCGATACCAAGGATCGACACCAAGTATCGATACCAACTATTATACCAAATAACGATACCAAGATTCGAAATTAGTTTTAGAACCAATTATCGATACCAAGTTTCGATAACAAGTATCGATACCATGTACTAAAAATCGTTACCAAGTATCGATGGCAAGTATCGATACAAAGTGTCGAATCCAAATATCGATACCAAGTTTTGATACAAAGTATCAATACCAAGTTTCGAAACCAAGTATCGATACCAATTATCAATACCAATTATTAATACCACGTATTAATACCAAGTATCGATACCAAGGATCGATACCAAGTATCGATACCAAGCATCGATACCAAATATCGATACCAAGGATCGATACCAAGTATCGATACCAACTATAATACTAAGTAACGATACCAAGATTCGAAATAAGTTTTGGAACCATGTATCGATTCAAAGTATCGATACCAAGTTTTGCTACCGAGTATCAATACCAAGTTACGAAACCAAGTATCGATACCAATTATCAATAACAATTGTTAATACTAAGTATTAATACCAAGTATCGATACCAAGGATCGAAACCAAGTATCGATACCAAGTATCGATACCAAGTATCGATACCAAGTATCGATACCAAGTTTCGATACCAAGTATCGATACCAAGTTTCGATACCAAGTATCGATACCAGGTACTAAGTATCGTTACCAAGTATCGATACCAAGTATCGATACCAAGTGTCGAATCCAAATATCGATACCAAGTTTTGATACAAAGTATCAATACCAAGTTTCGAAACCAAGTATCGATACCAATTATCAATACCAATTATTAATACCACGTATTAATACCAAGTATCGATACCAAGGATCGATACCATGTATCGATACCAAGGATAGATACCAAGTATCGATACCAAGTCGCGATACCAAGGATCGATACCAAGTTTGGATTTCATGTATCGATACCAAGTATCGTTACCAAGTATCGATTCCAACTATAATACTAAGTAACGATACCAAGATTCAAAATAAGTTTTAGAACCAAGTATCGATACCAAGGATCGATACCAAGGATCGATACCAAGTATCGATACCAAGCATCGATACCAAATATCGATTCCAAGGATCGAACCCAAGTATCGATACCAAGTATCGGTACCAAGTTTCGATACCAAGTATCGATACCAAGTTTCGATACCAAGTGTCGAATCCAAATATCGATACCAAGTTTTGATACAAAGTATCAATACCAAGTTTCGAAACCAAGTATCGATACCAATTATCAATACCAATTATTAATACCACGTATTAATACCAAGTATCGATACCAAGGATCGATACCAACTATCGATACCAAGGATATATACCAAGTATCGATACCAAGTCGCGATACCAAGGATCGATACCAAGTTTGGATTTCATGTATCGATACCAAGTATCGTTACCAGGTATCGATTCCAACTATAATACTAAGTAACGATACCAAGATTCAAAATAAGTTTTAGAACCAAGTATCGATACCAAGGATCGATACCAAGGATCGATACCAAGTATCGATACCAAGCATCGATACCAAATATCGATACCAAGGATCGATACCAAGTATCGATACCAACTATAATACTAAGTAACGTTACTAAGATTCGAAATAAGTTTTGGAACCAAGTATCGATTCCAAGTATCGATACCAAGTTTTAAGCCGAGTATCAATACCAAGTTTCGAAGCCAAGTATCGATACCAATTATCAATACCAATTATTAATACTAAGTATTTATACCAAGTATCGATTCCAAGGATCGAACCCAAGTATCGATACCATGTATCGGTACCAAGTTTCGATACCAAGTATCGATACCAAGTTTCGATACCAAGTGTCAGTACCAAGTTTCGGTACCAAGTATCGGTACCAAGATTCGACACCAAGTATCCATACCGAGTAGCGATACCAAGTTTCTATTTCATGTATCGCTTGATATCGATACAAGTATCGATACCAGGTATAATACTAAGATACGATACCAAGTTTAGATACAAAGTATCGATGCAAAGTATCGATACCAAGTATCATTACCAAGTATCAATGCCAATTATCGATACCAAGTATCGATACCAAGTTTAGATACCAAGTATAGATACCAAGTATCGATACTAAGTATCGATCCCAAGTATCGATAGCAAGTATCGATACTAACTATCGCTACCAAGTGTCGAATCCAAGTATCGATACCAAGTTTCGATACCAAGTATCAATTCCAAGTTTCGAAACCAAGTATCGATACCAATTATCAATACCAATTATTAATACCGAGTATTAATACCAAGTATCGATACCAAGGACCGATACAAAGTATCGATACCAAGTATCGATCCCAAGTATCGATACCAAGTATCGAAACCAAGTATCGATACCAATTATCAATACCAATTATTAATACCAAGTATTAATACCAAGTAACGATACCAAGGATCGATACCAAGTATCGATACCAAGGATCGATACCAAGTATCGATACCAAGGATCGATACCAAGTATCGATACCAACTATTATACCAAATAACGATACCAAGAATCGAAATTAGTTTTGGAACCAATTATCGATACCAAGTTTCGATAACAAGTATCGATACCAAGTTTTGATAACAAGTATCGATACCAAGTATCGATACCATGTACCATGTATCGTTACAAAGTATCGATGGCAAGTATCGATACTAACTATCGATACCAAGTGTCGAATCCAAATATCGATACCAAGTTTCGATACCAAGTATCAATACCAAGTTTCGAAACCAAGTATCGATACCAATTATCAATACCAATTATTAATACCAAGTATTAATACCAAGTATTAATACCAAGTATTAATACCAAGTAACGAGACAAAAGATCGATACCAAGTATCGATACCACGGATCGATACCAAGTATCGATACCAAGGATCGATACCAAGTATCGATACAAACTATTATACCAAATAACGATAAAAAGATTCGAAATTAGTTTTGCAACCAATTATCGATACCAAGTTTCGATCCAAGTATCGATACCAAGTTTCGATACCAAGTATCGATACCAAGTTTCGATACCAAGTATCAATACCAAGTTTCGAAACCAAGTATAGATACCAATTATCAATACCAATTATTAATACCAAGTATTAATACCAAGTATTAATACCAAGTAACGATACCAAGTGTCGAATCCAAATATCGATACTTAGTACCTGGTATCGATACTTGGTATCGAAACTTGGTATCGATACTTGGTATCGAAACTTGGTATCGATACTTGGTATCGATACTTGGTTTCGATCCTTGGTATCGTTACTTGGTATTAATACTTGGTATTAATAATTGGTATTGATAATTGGTATCAAGATTCAATACCAAGTATCCATACCGAGTAACGATACTAAGTTTCTATTTCATGTATCGCTTGATATCGATACAAGTATCGATACCAGGTATAATACTAAGTTACGATACCAAGTTTAGATACAAAGTATTGATACAAAGTATCGATACCAAGTATCATTACCAAGTATCAATGCCAATTATCGATACCAAGTATCGATACAAAGTTTCGATACAAAGTATCGCTACCAAGTATCGATACCAAGTTTAGATACCAAGTATAGATACCAAGTATCGATACCAAGTATCGATCCCAAGTATCGATACCAAGTATCGATCCCAAGTATCGATACCAAGTATCGAAACCAAGTATCGATACCAATTATCAATACCAATTATTAATACCAAGTATTAATACCAAGTAACGATACCAAGGATCGATACCAAGTATCGATACCAACTATTATACCAAATAACGATACCAAGAATCGAAATTAGTTTTGGAACCAATTATCGATACCAAGTTTCGATAACAAGTATCGATACCAAGTTTCGATAACAAGTATCGATACCAAGTATCGATACCATGTACCATGTATCGTTACAAAGTATCGATGGCAAGTATCGATACTAACTATCGATACCAAGTGTCGAATCCAAATATCGATACCAAGTTTCGATACCAAGTATCAATACCAAGTTTCGAAACCAAGTATCGATACCAATTATCAATACCATTTATTAATACCAAGTATTAATACCAAGTATTAATACCAAGTATTAATACCAAGTAACGAGACAAAAGATCGATACCAAGTATCGATACCAAGGATCGATACCAAGTATCGATACAAACTATTATACCAAATAACGATAAAAAGATTCGAAATTAGTTTTGCAACCAATAACGATACCAAGAATCGAAATTAGTTTTGGAACCAATTATCGATACCAAGTATCGATACCAAGTTTCGATACCAAGTATCAATACCAAGTTTCGAAACCAAGTATCGATACCAATTATCAATACCAATTATTAATACCATGTATTAATACCAAGTAACGATACCAAGTGTCGAATCCAAATATCGATACTTAGTACCTGGTATCGATACTTGGTATCGAAACTTGGTATCGATACTTGGTATCGAAACTTGGTATCGATACTTGGTATCGATACTTGGTTTCGATCCTTGGTATCGATCCTTGGTATCGATACTTGGAATTAATACGTAGTATTAATAATTGGTATTGATAATTGGTATCGATACTTGGTTTCGAAACTTGGTATCAAAACTTGGTATCGATACTTGGAATAGATACTTGGTTCTAAAACTTATTTCGAATCTTGGTATCGTTACTTAGTATTATAGTTGGTATCGATACTGGGTAACTAGACTTGTTATCGATACATGAAATCGAAACTTGGTATCGATTCTTGGTAACGAGACTTGGTTTCGAAACTTGGCATCGATATTTGGATTCGACACTTGGTATCGATAGTTAGTATCGATACTTGCCATCGATACTTGGGAACGATACTTAGTACATGGTATCGATACTTGTTACCGAAACTTGGTATCGATAATTGGTTCCAAAACTAATTTCGAATCTTGGTATCGTTATTTGGTATAATAGTTGGTATCGATGCTTGGTATCGATCCTTGGTATCGATACTTGGTATCGATCCTTGGTATCGATACTTGGTATCGATCCTTGGTATCGATACTTGGTATTAATACTTGGTATTAATAATTGGTATTGATAATTGGTATCGATATTTGGATTCGACACATGGTATCTATAGTTAGTATCGATACTTGACATCGATACTTGGTAACGATACTTAGTACATGGTATCGATACTTGTTATCGAAACTTGGTATCGATACTTGGATCGAAACTTGGTATCGATCATTGGTTGCAAAACTAATTTCGAATCTTTTTATCGTTATTTGGTATAATAGTTTGTATCGATACTTGGTATCGATGCTTGGTATCGATACTTGGTATCGATCCTTTATATCGATCCTTGGTATCGATACTTGGTTCTAAAACTTATTTTGAATCTTGGTATCGTTACTTAGTATTATAGTTGGAATCGATACTTGGTAACGAAACTTGGTATCGATACATGAAATCCAAACTTGGTATCGATCCTTGGTATCGCGACTTGGTATCGATACTTGGTATCTATCCTTGGTATCGATACTTGGTATCGATCCTTTATATCGATACTTGGTATTAATACGTGGTATTAATAATTGGTATTTATAATTGGTATCGATACTTGGTTTCGAAACTTGGTATTGATACTTGGTATCAAAACTAGGTATCGATATTTGGATTCGACACTTGGTATCGGTACTTGGTATCGATACTTGGTAACGATACTTAGTACCTGGTATCGATACTTGGTATCGAAACTTGGTATCGATACTTGGTATCGATACTTGGTATCGATACTTGGTTTCGATCCTTGGTATCGATACTTGGTATTAATACTTAGTATTAATAATTGTTATTGATAATTGGTATCGATACTTGGTTTCGTAACTTGGTATTGATACTCGGTAGCAAAACTTGGTATCGATACTTTGAATCGATACATGGTTCCAAAACTTATTTCGAATCTTGGTATCGTTACTTAGTATTATAGTTGGTATCGATACTTGGTATCGATCCTTGGTATCGATATTTGGTATCGATGCTTGGTATCGATACTTGGTATCGATCCTTGGTATCGAGACATGGTATCGATACTTGGTATCTATCCTTGGTATCGATACTTGGTATCGATCCTTGGTATCGATACTTGGTATTAATACGTGGTATTAATGAATGGTATTGATAATTGGTATCGATAATTGGTTTCGAAACTTGGTATTGATACTTGGTATCGAAACTTGGTATCGATATTTGGATTCGACACTTGGTATCGATACTTTGTATCGATACTTGGTAAACGATACTTAGTACATGGTATCGATACTTGTTATCGAAACTTGGTATCGATAATTGGTTCCAAAACTAATTTCGAATCTTGGTATCGTTATTTGGTATAATAGTTGGTATCGATACTTGGTATCGATCCTTGGTATCGATACTTGGTATCGATCCTTTGTATCGTTACTTGGTATTAATACTTGGTATTAATAATTGGTATTGATAATTGGTATCGATACTTGGTTTCGATACTTGGTATCGATCCTTCGTATCGAGACTTGGTATCGATACTTGGTATCTATCCTTGGTATCGATACTTGGTATCGATCCTTGGTATCTATCCTTGGTATCGATACTTGGTATCGATCCTTGGTATCGATACTTGGTTCTAAAACTTATTTCGAATCTTGGTATCGTTACTTAGTATTATAGTTGGAATCGATACTTGGTAACGATACTTGTTATCGATACATGAACTCCAAACTTGGTATCGATCCTTGGTATCGAGACTTGGTATCGATACTTGGTATCTATCCTTGGTATCGATACTTGGTATCGATCCTTGGTATCGATACTTGGTATTAATACTTGGTATTAATAATTGGTATTGATAATTGGTATTGATACTTGGTATCGAAACTTGGTATCGATACTTGGATCGAATCTTGGTATCGATACTTGGTATCGATACTTGGGATCGATACTTGGTATCGATACTTGGTATTAATACTTGGTATTAATAATTGGTATTGATAATTGGTATTGATACTTGGTATCGAAACTTGGTATCGATACTTGGATCGAATCTTGGTATCGATACTTGGTATCGATACTTGGGATCGATACTTGGTATCGATACTTGGTATCTATACTTGGTATCTAAACTTTTTATCGATACTTGGTAGCGATACTTTGTATTGAAACTTGGTGTCAATACTTGGTATCGTTAATATGTATCGAAACTTGGTATCGAAACTTGGTATCGATACTTGGTATCGATAATTGGCATTGATACTTGGTAATGATACTTGGTATCGATACTTTGTATCTATACTTGGTATCTTAACTTAGTATTATACCTGGAATCGATACTTGTATCGATATCAAGCGATACATGAAATAGAAACTTGGTATCATACTCGGTATGGATACTTGGTATCGAATCTTGGTACCGATACTTGGTACCGAAACTTGGTATCGTTACTTAGTATGATTCTTGGTATCGATACTTGGTAACGATACTTGATATCGATACTTGAAATAGAAACTTGGTATTGTTACTCGGTATCGAAACTTGGTATCGATACTTGGTATCGAAACTTGGTATCGATACTTGGTATCGAAACTTGGTATCGATACCTGGAATCGATACAAGGATTTGACACTTGGTATCGATAGTTAGTATCGATACTTGGTAACGAAACTTAGTACCTGGTATCGATATTAGGTATCGAAACTTGGTATCGATACTTGGTATCGAAACTTGGTATCGATACTTGGTATCGATACTTGGTATCGATACTTGGTTTCGATCCTTGGTATCGATACTTGGAATTAATACTTAGTATTAATAATTGGTATTGATAATTGGTATCGATACTTGTTATCGAAACTTGGTATCGATAATTGGTTCCAAAACTAATTTCGAATCTTGGTATCGTTATTTGGTATAATAGTTGGTATCGATGCTTGGTATCGATCCTTGGTATCGATACTTGGTATCGATCCTTGGTATCGATACTTGGTATTAATACTTGGTATTAATAATTGGTATTGATAATTGGTATTGATACTTGGTATCGAAACTTGGTATCGATACTTGGATCGAATCTTGGTATCGATACTTGGTATCGATAGTTGGTATCGATCCTTGGTATCGAGACTTGGTATCGATACTTGGTATCTATCCTTGGTATCGATACTTGGTATCGATCCTTGGTATCGATACTTGGTATTAATACGTGGTATTAATAATTGGTATTGATAATTGGTATTGATACTTGGTATCGAAACTTGGTATCGATACTTGGTGTCGATCCTTGGTATCGATCCTTGGTATCGATACTTGGTATCGATCTCTTGTATCGTTACTTGGTATTAATACTTGGTATTAATAATTGGTATTGATAATTGGTATTGATACTTGGTATCGAAACTTGGTATCGATACTTGGATCGAATCTTGGTATCGATACTTGGTATCGATAGTTGGTATCGATCCTTGGTATCGAGACTTGGTGTCGATACTTGGTATCTATCCTTGGTATCGATACTTGGTATCGATCCTTGGTATCGATACTTGGTGTCGATCCTTGGTATCGATACATGAAATCCAAACTTGGTATCGATCCTTGGTATCGCGACTTGGTATCGATACTTGGTATCTATCCTTGGTATCGATACTTGGTATCAATCCTTGGTATCGATACTTGGTATTAATACGTGGTATTAATAATTGGTATTGATAATTGGTATCGATACTTGGTTTCGAAACTTGGTATTGATACTTTGTATCAAAACTTGGTATCGATATTTGGATTCGACACTTGGTATCGATACTTGGTAACGATACTTAGTACCTGGTATCGATACTTGGTATCGAAACTTGGTATCGATACTTGGTATCGATACTTGGTATCGATACTTGGTTGCGATACTTGGTTTCGATCCTTGGTATCGATACTTGGTATTAATACTTAGTATTAATAATTATTATTGATAATTGGTATCGATACTTAGTTTCGTAACTTGGTATTGATACTCGGTAGCAAAACTTGGTATCGATACTTGGAATCGATACATGGTTCCAAAACTTATTTCGAATCTTGGTATCGTTATTTAGTATTATAGTTGGTATCGATACTTGGTATCGATCCTTGGTATCGAAATTTAGTATCGATGCTTGGTATCGATACTTGGTATCGATCCTTGGTATCGAGACATGGTATCGATACTTGGTATCTATCCTTGGTATCGATACTTGGTATCGATCCTTGGTATCGATACTTGGAATTAATACGTGGTATTAATAATTGGTATTGATAATTGGTATCGATAATTGGATTCGAAACTTGGTATTGATACTTGGTATCGAAACTTGGTATCGATATTTGGATTCGACACTTGGTATCGATACTTGGTATCGATACTTGGTATCAATCCTTGGTATCAATACTTGGTTCTAAAACTTATTTCGAATCTTGGTATCGTTACTTAGTATTAGAGTTGGAATCGATACGTGGTAACGATACTTGGTATCGATACATGAACTCCAAACTTGGTATCGATCCTTGGTATCGAGACTTGGTATCGATACTTGGTATCTATCCTTGGTATCGATACTTGGTATCGATCCTTGGTATCGATACTTGGTATTAATACTTGGTATTCATAATTGGTATTGATAATTGGTATCGATACTTTGTATCGAAACTTGGTATCGATATTTGGATTCGACACTTGGTATCGATAGTTAGTATCGATACTTGCCATCGATACTTGGTAACGATACTTAGTACATGGTATCGATACTTGTTATCGAAACTTGGTATCGATAATTGGTTCCAAAACTAATTTCGAATCTTGGTATCGTTATTTGGTATAATAGTTGGTATAGATACTTGGTATCGATCCTTGGTATCGATACTTGGTATCGATCCTTGGTATCGATACTTGGTATCGATCCTTTGTATCTTTGTTATTTGGTATTTATACTTGGTATTAATTATTGGTATTGATAATTGGTATCGATACTTGGTTTCGAAACTTGGTATCGATACTTGGTATCTATACTTGGTATCTAAACTTGGTATCGATATTTGGTATCGAGGCTTGGTATCGATACTTGGTATCGATCCTTGGTATCGAGACTTGGTATCGATACTTGGTATCTATCCTTGGTGTCGATACTTGGTATCGATCCTTGGTATCGATACATGGTTCTAAAACTTATTTCGAATCTTTTTATCGTTACTTAGTATTATAGTTGGAATCGATACTTGGTAACGATACTTGGTATCGATACATGAACTCCAAACTTGGTATCGATCCTTGGTATCGAGACTTGGTATCGATACTTGGTATCGATACTTGGTATCGATACTTGGGATCGATACTTGGTATCTAAACTTTTTATCGATTCTTGGTAGCGATACTTTGTATTGAAACTTGGTGTCAATACTTGGTATCGTTTATAGGTTTCGAAACTTGGTATCGAAACTTGGTATCGATACTTGGGATCGATACTTGGTATCTAAACTTTTTATCGATTCTTGGTAGCGATACTTTGTATTGAAACTTGGTGTCAATACTTGGTATCGTTTATAGGTTTCGAAACTTGGTATCGAAACTTGGTATCGATACTTGGATCGAATCTTGGTATCGATACTTGGTATCGATACTTGGGATCGATACTTGGTATCTAAACTTTTTATCGATTCTTGGTAGCGATACTTTGTATTGAAACTTGGTGTCAATACTTGGTATCGTTTATAGGTTTCGAAACTTGGTATCGAAACTTGGTATCGATACTTGGTATCGATAATTGGCATTGATACTTGGTAATGATACTTAGTACTTGGTATCTAAACTTTTTATCGAAACTTGGTATCGATACTTGGTATCAAAACTTGGTATCGATACTTGGTATCGATACTTAGTATGATTCTTGGTATCGATACTTGGTAACGATACTTGATATCGATACTTGAAATAGAAACTTGGTATTGTTACTCGGTGTCGAATCCTTGTATCGATTCCAGGTATCGATACCAAGTTTCGATACCAAGTATCGATACCAAGTTTCGATACCGAGTAACAATACCAAGTTTCTATTTCAAGTATCGATATCAAGTATCGTTACCAAGTATCGATACCAAGAATCATACTAAGTAACGATACCAAGTTTCGGTATCAAGTATCGATACCAAGATTCGATACCAAGAATCTATACCGAGTATGATACCAAGTTTCTATTTCATGTATCGCTTGATATCGATACCAGGTATAATACTAAGTTAAGATACCAAGTATAGATACAAAGTATCGATACCAAGTATCATTACCAAGTATCAATGCCAATTATCGATACCAAGTATCGATACCAAGTTTCGATACCAAGTTTCGATACCTATAAACGATACCAAGTATTGACACCAAGTTTCAATACAAAGTATCGCTACCAAGTATCGATAAAAAGTTTAGATACCAAGTATAGATACCAAGTATCGAAAGCAAGTATCGATCCCAAGTATCGATACCAAGTATCGATACCAAGATTCGATCCAAGTATCGATACCAAGTTTCGATACCAAGTATCAATACCAATTATCAATACCAATTATTAATACCAAGTATTAATACCAAGTATCGATACCAAGGATCGATACCAAGTATCGATACCAAGGATAGATACCAAGTATCGATACCAAGTCTCGATACCAAGGATCGATACCAAGTTTGGAGTTCATGTATTTATACCAAGTATCGTTACAAAGTATCGATTCCAACTATAATACTAAGTAACGATAAAAAGATTCGAAATAAGTTTTAGAACCAAGTATCCAAGTCTCGATACCAAGGATCGATACCAACTATCGATACCAAGTATCGATACCAAGATTCGATCCAAGTATCGATACCAAGTTTCGATACCAAGTATCAATACCAATTATCAATACCAATTATTAATACCAAGTATTAATACCAAGTATCGATACCAAGGACCGATACCAAGTATCGATACCAAAGATAGATACCAAGTATCGATACCAAGTCTCGATACCAAGGATCGATACCAAGTTTGGAGTTCATGTATCGATACCAAGTATCGTTACCAAGTATCGATTCCAACTATAATACTAAGTAACGATAAAAAGATTCGAAATAAGTTTTAGAACCAAGTATCGATACCAAAGATCGATACCAAGTATCGATACCAAGGATAGATACCAAGTATCGATACCATGTCTCGATACCAAGGATCGATACCAAGTATCGATACCAAGCATCGATACTAAATATCGATACCAAGGATCGATACCAAGTATCGATACCAACTATAATACTAAGTAACGATACCAAGATTCGAAATAAGTTTTGGAACCATGTATCGATTCCAAGTATCGATACCAAGTTTTGCTACCGAGTATCAATACCAAGTTACGAAACTAAGTATCGATACCAATTATCAATAACAATTATTAATACTAAGTATTAATACCAAGTATCGATACCAAGGATCGAAACCAAGTATCGATACCAAGTATCGATACCAAGTTTCGATACCAAGTATCGATACCAAGTATCGATACCAGGTACTAAGTATCGTTACCAAGTATCGATACCAAGTATCGATACCAAGTGTCGAATCCAAATATCGATACCAAGTTTTGATACAAAGTATCTATACCAAGTTTCGAAACCAAGTATCGATACCAATTATCAATACCAATTATTAATACCACGTATTAATACCAAGTATCGATACCAAGGATTGATACCAAGTATCGATACCAAGGATAGATACCAAGTATCGATACCAAGTCGCGATACCAAGGATCGATACCAAGTTTGGATTTCATGTATCGATACCAAGTATCGTTACCAAGTATCGATTCCAACTATAATACTAAGTAACGATACCAAGATTCGAAATAAGTTTTGGAACCAAGTATCGATATGTTTTGATACCGAGTATCAATACCAAGTTTCGAAACCAAGTATCGATACCAATTCTCAATACCAATAACTAATACTAAGTATTTATACCAAGTATCGATTCCAAGGATCGAACCCAAGTATCGATACCAAGTATCGGTACCAAGTTTCGATACCAAGTATCGATACCAAGTTTCGATACCAAGTGTCGAATCCTTGTATCGATTCCAGGTATCGATACCAAGTTTCGATACCAAGTATCGATACCAAGTTTCGATACCGAGTAACAATACCAAGTTTCTGTTTCAAGTACCGATATCAAGTATCGTTACCAAGTATCGATACCAAGAATCATACTGAGTAACAATACCAAGTTTCGGTACCAAGTATCGGTACCAAGATTCGATACCAAGTATCCATACCGAGTATGATACCAAGTTTCTATTTCATGTATCGCTTGATATCGATACAAGTATCGATACCAGGTATAATACTAAGTTACGATACCAAGTATAGATACAAAGTATCGATACCAAGTATCATTACCAAGTATCAATGCCAATTATCGATACCAAGTATCGATACCAAGTTTCGATACCAAGTTTCGATACCTATTAACGATACCAAGTATTGACACCAAGTATCGATACCAAGGATCGATACCAAGTATCGATACCAAGAATAGATACCAAGTATCGATACCAAGTCTCGATACCAAGGATCGATACCAACTATCGATACCAAATATCGATACCAAGATTCGATCCAAGTGTCGATACCAAGTTTCGATACCAAGTATCAATACCAATTATCAATACCAATTATTAATACCAAGTATTAATACCAAGTAACGATACAAAAGATCGATACCAAGTATCGATACCAAGGATCGACACCAAGTATCGATACCAAGTTTCGATACCAAGTATCAATACCAATTATCAATACCAATTATTAATACCACGTATTAATACCAAGTATCGATACCAAGGATCGATACCAAGTATCGATACCAACGATAGATACCAAGTATCGATACCAAGTCTCGATACCAAGGATCGATACCAACTATCGATACCAAGTATCGATACCAAGATTATATCCAAGTATCGATACGAAGTTTCGATAGCAAGTATCAATACCAATTATCAATACCAATTATTAATACCAAGTATTAATACCAAGTATCGATACCAAGGATCGATACCAAGTATCGATACCAAGGATCGATACCAAGCATCGATACCAACTATTATACCAAATAACGATACCAAGATTCGAAATTAGTTATGGAACCAATTATCGATATCAAGTTTCGATAACAAGTATCGATACCATGTACTAAGTATCGTTCCCAAGTATCGATGGCAAGTATCGATACTAACTATCGATACCAAGTGTCGAATCCAAATATCGATACCAAGTTTCGATACCAAGGATCGATACCAAGTATCGATACCAACTATTATACCAAATAACGATACCAAGATTCGAAATTAGTTTTAGAACCAATTATCGATCCCAAGTATCGATACCAAGTTTTGATACCAAGTCTCGAAACCAAGTATCAATACCAATTATCAATACCAATTATTAATACTAAGTATTAATTCCAAGTATCGATACCAAGGATCGAAACCAAGTATCGATACCAAGTATCGATACCAAGTTTCGATACCAAGTATCGATACCAAGTTTCGATACCAAGTATCGATACCAGGTACTAAGTATAGTTACCAAGTATCGATACTAACTATCGATAGCAAGTGTCAAATCCTTGTATCGATTCCAGGTATCGATACCAAGTTTCGATACCAAGTATCGATACCAAGTTTTGATATCGAGTAACAATACCAAGTTTCTATTTGAAGTATCGATATCAAGTATCGATACCAAGTATCGATACCAAGATTCGATCCAAGTATCGATACCAAGTTTCGATACCAAGTATCAATACCAATTATCAATACCAATTATTAATACCAAGTATTAATACCAAGTATCGATACCAAGGATCGATACCAAGTATCGATACCAAGGATAGATACCAAGTATCGATACCAAGTCTCGATACCAAGGATCGATACCAAGTTTGGAGTTCATGTATTTATACCAAGTATCGTTACCAAGTATCGATTCCAACTATAATACTAAGTAACGATAAAAAGATTCGAAATAAGTTTTAGAACCAAGTTTCCAAGTCTCGATACCAAGGATCGATACCAACTATCGATACCAAGTATCGATACCAAGATTCGATCCAAGTATCGATACCAAGTTTCGATACCAAGTATCAATACCAATTATCAATACCAATTATTAATACCAAGTATTAATACCAAGTATCGATACCAAGGACCGATACCAAGTATCGATACCAAAGATAGATACCAAGTATCGATACCAAGTCTCGATACCAAGGATCGATACCAAGTTTGGAGTTCATGTATCGATACCAAGTATCGTTACCAAGTATCGATTCCAACTATAATACTAAGTAACGATAAAAAGATTCGAAATAAGTTTTAGAACCAAGTATCGATACCAAAGATCGATACCAAGTATCGATACCAAGGATAGATACCAAGTATCGATACCATGTCTCGATACCAAGGATCGATACCAAGTATCGATAAAAAGCATCGATACTAAATATCGATACCAAGGATCGATACCAAGTATCGATACCAACTATAATACTAAGTAACGATACCAAGATTCGAAATAAGTTTTGGAACCATGTATCGATTCCAAGTATCGATACCAAGTTTTGCTACCGAGTATCAATACCAAGTTACGAAACTAAGTATCGATACCAATTATCAATAACAATTATTAATACTAAGTATTAATACCAAGTATCGATACCAAGGATCGAAACCAAGTATCGATACCAAGTATCGATACCAAGTATCGATACCAAGTATCGATACCAAGTTTCGATACCAAGTATCGATACCAAGTATCGATACCAGGTACTAAGTATCGTTACCAAGTATCGATACCAAGTATCGATACCAAGTGTCGAATCCAAATATCGATACCAAGTTTTGATACAAAGTATCTATACCAAGTTTCGAAACCAAGTATCGATACCAATTATCAATACCAATTATTAATACCACGTATTAATACCAAGTATCGATACCAAGGATTGATACCAAGTATCGATACCAAGGATAGATACCAAGTATCGATACCAAGTCGCGATACCAAGGATCGATACCAAGTTTGGATTTCATGTATCGATACCAAGTATCGTTACCAAGTATCGATTCCAACTATAATACTAAGTAACGATACCAAGATTCGAAATAAGTTTTGGAACCAAGTATCGATATGTTTTGATACCGAGTATCAATACCAAGTTTCGAAACCAAGTATCGATACCAATGCTCAATACCAATAACTAATACTAAGTATTTATACCAAGTATCGATTCCAAGGATCGAACCCAAGTATCGATACCAAGTATCGGTACCAAGTTTCGATACCAAGTATCGATACCAAGTTTCGATACCAAGTGTCGAATCCTTGTATCGATTCCAGGTATCGATACCAAGTTTCGATACCAAGTATCGATACCAAGTTTCGATACCGAGTAACAATACCAAGTTTCTGTTTGAAGTATCGATATCAAGTATCGATACCAAGTATCGATACCAAGATTCGATCCAAGTATCGATACCAAGTTTCGATACCAAGTATCAATACCAATTATCAATACCAATTATTAATACCAAGTATTAATACCAAGTATCGATACCAAGGATCGATACCAAGTATCGATACCAAGGATAGATACCAAGTATCGATACCAAGTCTCGATACCAAGGATCGATACCAAGTTTGGAGTTCATGTATTTATACCAAGTATCGTTACCAAGTATCGATTCCAACTATAATACTAAGTAACGATAAAAAGATTCGAAATAAGTTTTAGAACCAAGTATCCAAGTCTCGATACCAAGGATCGAAACCAAGTATCGATACCAAGTATCGATACCAAGTATCGATACCAAGTATCGATACCAAGTTTCGATACCAAGTATCGATACCAAGTATCGATACCAGGTACTAAGTATCGTTACCAAGTATCGATACCAAGTATCGATACCAAGTGTCGAATCCAAATATCGATACCAAGTTTTGATACAAAGTATCTATACCAAGTTTCGAAACCAAGTATCGATACCAATTATCAATACCAATTATTAATACCACGTATTAATACCAAGTATCGATACCAAGGATCGATACCAAGTATCGATACCAACGATAGATACCAAGTATCGATACCAAGTCTCGATACCAAGGATCGATACCAACTATCGATACCAAGTATCGATACCAAGATTATATCCAAGTATCGATACCAAGTTTCGATAGCAAGTATCAATACCAATTATCAATACCAATTATTAATACCAAGTATTAATACCAAGTATCGATACCAAGGATCGATACCAAGTATCGATACCAAGGATCGATACCAAGCATCGATACCAACTATTATACCAAATAACGATACCAAGATTCGAAATTAGTTATGGAACCAATTATCGATATCAAGTTTCGATAACAAGTATCGATACCATGTACTAAGTATCGTTCCCAAGTATCGATGGCAAGTATCGATACTAACTATCGATACCAAGTGTCGAATCCAAATATCGATACCAAGTTTCGATACCAAGGATCGATACCAAGTATCGATACCAACTATTATACCAAATAACGATACCAAGATTCGAAATTAGTTTTAGAACCAATTATCGATCCCAAGTATCGATACCAAGTTTTGATACCAAGTTTCGAAACCAAGTATCAATACCAATTATCAATACCAATTATTAATACTAAGTATTAATTCCAAGTATCGATACCAAGGATCGAAACCAAGTATCGATACCAAGTATCGATACCAAGTTTCGATACCAAGTATCGATACCAAGTTTCGATACCAAGTATCGATACCAGGTACTAAGTATCGTTACCAAGTATCGATACTAACTATCGATAGCAAGTGTCAAATCCTTGTATCGATTCCAGGTATCGATACCAAGTTTCGATACCAAGTATCGATACCAAGTTTTGATATCGAGTAACAATACCAAGTTTCTATTTGAAGTATCGATATCAAGTATCGATACCAAGTATCGATACCAAGATTCGATCCAAGTATCGATACCAAGTTTCGATACCAAGTATCAATACCAATTATCAATACCAATTATTAATACCAAGTATTAATACCAAGTATCGATACCAAGGATCGATACCAAGTATCGATACCAAGGATAGATACCAAGTATCGATACCAAGTCTCGATACCAAGGATCGATACCAAGTTTGGAGTTCATGTATTTATACCAAGTATCGTTACCAAGTATCGATTCCAACTATAATACTAAGTAACGATAAAAAGATTCGAAATAAGTTTTAGAACCAAGTATCCAAGTCTCGATACCAAGGATCGATACCAACTATCGATACCAAGTATCGATACCAAGATTCGATCCAAGTATCGATACCAAGTTTCGATACCAAGTATCAATACCAATTATCAATACCAATTATTAATACCAAGTATTAATACCAAGTATCGATACCAAGGACCGATACCAAGTATCGATACCAAAGATAGATACCAAGTATCGATACCAAGTCTCGATACCAAGGATCGATACCAAGTTTGGAGTTCATGTATCGATACCAAGTATCGTTACCAAGTATCGATTCCAACTATAATACTAAGTAACGATAAAAAGATTCGAAATAAGTTTTAGAACCAAGTATCGATACCAAAGATCGATACCAAGTATCGATACCAAGGATAGATACCAAGTATCGATACCATGTCCCGATACCAAGGATCGATACCAAGTATCGATACCAAGCATCGATACTAAATATCGATACCAAGGATCGATACCAAGTATCGATACCAACTATAATACTAAGTAACGATACCAAGATTCGAAATAAGTTTTGGAACCATGTATCGATTCCAAGTATCGATACCAAGTTTTGCTACCGAGTATCAATACCAAGTTACGAAACTAAGTATCGATACCAATTATCAATAACAATTATTAATACTAAGTATTAATACCAAGTATCGATACCAAGGATCGAAACCAAGTATCGATACCAAGTATCGATACCAAGTATCGATACCAAGTATCGATACCAAGTTTCGATACCAAGTATCGATACCAAGTATCGATACCAGGTACTAAGTATCGTTACCAAGTATCGATACCAAGTATCGATACCAAGTGTCGAATCCAAATATCGATACCAAGTTTTGATACAAAGTATCTATACCAAGTTTCGAAACCAAGTATCGATACCAATTATCAATACCAATTATTAATACCACGTATTAATACCAAGTATCGATACCAAGGATTGATACCAAGTATCGATACCAAGGATAGATACCAAGTATCGATACCAAGTCGCGATACCAAGGATCGATACCAAGTTTGGATTTCATGTATCGATACCAAGTATCGTTACCAAGTATCGATTCCAACTATAATACTAAGTAACGATACCAAGATTCGAAATAAGTTTTGGAACCAAGTATCGATATGTTTTGATACCGAGTATCAATACCAAGTTTCGAAACCAAGTATCGATACCAATGCTCAATACCAATAACTAATACTAAGTATTTATACCAAGTATCGATTCCAAGGATCGAACCCAAGTATCGATACCAAGTATCGGTACCAAGTTTCGATACCAAGTATCGATACCAAGTTTCGATACCAAGTGTCGAATCCTTGTATCGATTCCAGGTATCGATACCAAGTTTCGATACCAAGTATCGATACCAAGTTTCGATACCGAGTAACAATACCAAGTTTCTGTTTCAAGTACCGATATCAAGTATCGTTACCAAGTATCGATACCAAGAATCATACTGAGTAACAATACCAAGTTTCGGTACCAAGTATCGGTACCAAGATTCGATACCAAGTATCCATACCGAGTATGATACCAAGTTTCTATTTCATGTATCGCTTGATATCGATACAAGTATCGATACCAGGTATAATACTAAGTTACGATACCAAGTATAGATACAAAGTATCGATACCAAGTATCATTACCAAGTATCAATGCCAATTATCGATACCAAGTATCGATACCAAGTTTCGATACCAAGTTTCGATACCTATTAACGATACCAAGTATTGACACCAAGTATCGATACCAAGGATCGATACCAAGTATCGATACCAAGAATAGATACCAAGTATCGATACCAAGTCTAGATACCAAGGATCGATACCAACTATCGATACCAAATATCGATACCAAAGATTCGATCCAAGTGTCGATACCAAGTTTCGATACCAAGTATCAATACCAATTATCAATACCAATTATTAATACCAAGTATTAATACCAAGTAACGATACAAAAGATCGATACCAAGTATCGATACCAAGGATCGACACCAAGTATCGATACCAAGTTTCGATACCAAGTATCAATACCAATTATCAATACCAATTATTAATACCACGTATTAATACCAAGTATCGATACCAAGGATCGATACCAAGTATCGATACCAAGGATAGATACCAAGTATCGATACCAAGTCTCGATACCAAGGATCGATACCAACTATCGATACCAAGTATCGATACCAAGATTATATCCAAGTATCGATACCAAGTTTCGATAGCAAGTATCAATACCAATTATCAATACCAATTATTAATACCAAGTATTAATACCAAGTATCGATACCAAGGATCGATACCAAGTATCGATACCAAGGATCGATACCAAGCATCGATACCAACTATTATACCAAATAACGATACCAAGATTCGAAATTAGTTATGGAACCAATTATCGATATCAAGTTTCGATAACAAGTATCGATACCATGTACTAAGTATCGTTCCCAAGTATCGATGGCAAGTATCGATACTAACTATCGATACCAAGTGTCGAATCCAAATATCGATACCAAGTTTCGATACCAAGGATCGATACCAAGTATCGATACCAACTATTATACCAAATAACGATACCAAGATTCGAAATTAGTTTTAGAACCAATTATCGATCCCAAGTATCGATACCAAGTTTTGATACCAAGTTTCGAAACCAAGTATCAATACCAATTATCAATACCAATTATTAATACTAAGTATTAATTCCAAGTATCGATACCAAGGATCGAAACCAAGTATCGATACCAAGTATCGATACCAAGTTTCGATACCAAGTATCGATACCAAGTTTCGATACCAAGTATCGATACCAGGTACTAAGTATCGTTACCAAGTATCGATACTAACTATCGATAGCAAGTGTCAAATCCTTGTATCGATTCCAGGTATCGATACCAAGTTTCGATACCAAGTATCGATACCAAGTTTTGATATCGAGTAACAATACCAAGTTTCTATTTGAAGTATCGATATCAAGTATCGTTACCAAGTATCGATACCAAGCATCATACTAAGTAACGATACCAAGTTTCGGTACCAAGTATCGGTACCAAGATTCGATACCAAGTATCCATACCGAGTGTGATACCAAGTTTCTATTTCATGTATCGCTTGATATCGATACAAGTATCGATACCAGGTATAATACTAAGTTAAGATACCAAGTATAGATACAAAGTATCGATACCAAGTACCATTAATAAGTATCAATGCCAATTATCGATACCAAGTATCGATACCAAGTTTCGATACCAAGTTTCGATACCTATTAACGATACCAAGTATTGACACCAAGTTTCAATACAAAGTATCGCTACCAAATATCGATAAAAAGTTTAGATACCAAGTATAGATACCAAGTATCGATACCAAGTATCGATCCCAAGTATCGATACCCAGTATCAATACCAATTATCAATACCAATTATTAATACCAAGTATTAATACCAAGTATCGATACCAAGGATCGATACCAAGAATCGATACCAAGGATAGATACCAAGTATCGATACCAAGTCTCGATACCAAGGATCGATACCAAGTTTGGAGTTCATGTATCGATACCCAGTATCAATACCAATTATCAATACCAATTATTAATACCAAGTATTAATACCAAGTATCGATACCAAGGATCGATACCAAGTATCGATACCAAGGATAGATACCAAGTATCGATACCAAGTCTCGTTAACAAGTATCGATACCAAGTATCGAAACCAAGTATCGATACCAATTATCAATACCGATTATTATTACCAAGTATTAATACCAAGTAACGATACAAAGGATCGATGCCAAGTATCGATACCAAATATCGATACCAAGTATCGATACCAAGGATCGATACCACGTATCGATACCAACTATTATACCAAATAACGATACCAAGATTCGAAATTAGTTTTAGAACCAATTATCGATACCAAGTTTCGATAACAAGTATCGATACCATGTACTAAGTATCGTTACCAAGTATCGATGGCAAGTATCGATACCAAGTGTCGAATCCAAATATCGATACCAAGTTTTGATACAAAGTATCAATACCAAGTTTCGAAACCAAGTATCGATACCAATTATCAATACCAATTATTAATACCACGTATTAATACCAAGTATCGATACCAAGGATCGATACCAAGCATCGATACCAAGGATAGATACCAAGTATCGACACCAAGTCTCGATACCAAGGATCGATACCAAGTTTGGAGTTCATGTATCGATACCAAGTATCGTTACCAAGTATCGATTCCAACTATAATACTAAGTAACGATACCAAGATTCGAAATAAGTTTTAGAACCAAGTATCGATACCAAAGATTGATACCAAGTATCGAAACCAAGTATCGATACAAAGTATCGATACCAAGTGTCGAATCCAAATATCGATACCAAGTTTCGATACCAAGTATCAATACCAAGTTTCGAAACCAATTATCGATACCAATTATCAATACCAATTATTAATACCACGTATTAATACCAAGTATCGATACCAAGGATCGATAACAAGTATCGATACCAAGGATAGATACCAAGTATCGATACCATGTCTCGATACCAAGGATCGATACCAAGTATCGATCCCAAGCATCGATACCAAATATCGATACCAAGGATCGATACCAAGTATCGATACCAACTATAATACTAAGTAACGAAACCAAGATTCGAAATAAGTTTTGGAACCATGTATCGATTCAAAGTATCGATACCAAGTATCAATGCCAAGTTACGAAACCAAGTATCGATACCAATTATCAATAACAATTATTAATACTAAGTATTAATACCAAGTATCGATACCAAGGATCGAAACCAAGTATCGATACCAAGTATCGATACCAAGTATCGAAACCAAGTATCGATACCAAGTTTCGATACCAAGTATCGATACCAGGTACTAAGTATCGTTACCAAGTATCGATACCAAGTATCGATACCAAGTGTCGAATCCAAATATCGATACCAAGTTTTGATACAAAGTATCAATACCAAGTTTCGAAACCAAGTATCGATACCAATTATCAATACCAATTATTAATACCACGTATTAATACCAAGTATCGATACCAAGGATCGATACCAAGTCGCGATACCAAGGATCGATACCAAGTTTGGATTTCATGAATCGATACCAAGTATCGTTACCAAGTATCGATTCCAACTATAATACTAAGTAACGATACCAAGATTCAAAATAAGTGTTAGAACCAAGTATCGATACCAAGGATCGATACCAAGGATCGATTCCAAGTATCGATACCAAGCATCGATACCAAATATCGATACCAAGGATCGATACCAAGTATCGATACCAACTATAATACTAAGTAACGATACCAAGATTCAAAATAAGTTTTGGAACCACGTATCGATTCCAAGTATCGATACCAAGTTTTAAGCCGAGTATCAATACCAAGTTTCGAAGCCAAGTATCGATACCAATTATCAATACCAATTATTAATACTAAGTATTTATACCAAGTATCGATTCCAAGGATCGAACCCAAGTATCGATACCAAGTATCGGTACCAAGTTTCGATACCAAGTATCGATACCAAGTTTCGATACCAAGTGTCGAATCCAAATATCGATACCAAGTTTTGATACAAAGTATCAATACCAAGTTTCGAAACCAAGTATCGATACCAATTATCAATACCAATTATTAATACCACTTATTAATACCAAGTATCGATACCAAGGATCGATACCAAGTATCGATACCAAGGATAGATACCAAGTATCGATACCAAGTCGCGATACCAAGGATCGATACCAAGTTTGGATTTCATGTATCGATACCAAGTATCGTTACCAAGTATCGATTCCAACTATAATACTAAGTAACGATACCAAGATTCAAAATAAGTTTTAGAACCAAGTATCGATACCAAGGATCGATACCAAGGATCGATAACAATTATCAATACCAATTATTAATAATAAGTATTTATACCAAGTATCGATTCCAAGGATCGAACCCAAGTATCGATACCAAGTATCGGTACCAAGTTTCGATACCAAGTAGCGATACCAAGGATTGATACCAAGTATCGAAACCAAGTATCGATACAAAGTATCGATAGCAAGTGTCGAATCCAAATATCGATACCAAGTTTCGATACCAAGTATCAATACCAAGTTTCGAAACCAATTATCGATACCAATTATCAATACCAATTATTAATACCACGTATTAATACCAAGTATCGATACCAAGGATCGATACCAAGTATCGATACCAAGGATAGATACCAAGTATCGATACCATGTCTCGATACCAAGGATCGACACCAAGTATCGATACCAAGCATCGATACCAAATATCGATACCAAGGATCGATACCAAGTATCGATACCAACTATAATACTAAGTAACGATACCAAGATTCGAAATAAGTTTTGGAACCATGTATCGATTCAAAGTATCGATACCAAGTTTTGCTACCGAGTATCAATACCAAGTTACGAAACCAAGTATCGATACCAATTATCAATAACAATTATTAATACTAAGTATTAATACCAAGTATCGATACCAAGGATCGAAACCAAGTATCGATACCAAGTATCGATACCAAGTATCGAAACCAAGTATCGATACCAAGTTTCGATACCAAGTATCGATACCAGGTACTAAGTATCGTTACCAAGTATCGATACCAAGTATCGATACCAAGTGTCGAATCCAAATATCGATACCAAGTTTTGATACAAAGTATCAATACCAAGTTTCGAAACCAAGTATCGATACCAATTATCAATACCAATTATTAATACCACGTATTAATACCAAGTATCGATACCAAGGATCGATACCATGTCGCGATACCAAGGATCGATACCAAGTTTGGATTTCATGAATCGATACCAAGTATCGTTACCAAGTATCGATTCCAACTATAATACTAAGTAACGATACCAAGATTCAAAATAAGTGTTAGAACCAAGTATCGATACCAAGGATCGATACCAAGGATCGATTCCAAGTATCGATACCAAGCATCGATACCAAATATCGATACCAAGGATCGATACCAAGTATCGATACCAACTATAATACTAAGTAACGATACCAAGATTCAAAATAAGTTTTGGAACCACGTATCGATTCCAAGTATCGATACCAAGTTTTAAGCCGAGTATCAATACCAAATTTCGAAGCCAAGTATCGATACCAATTATCAATACCAATTATTAATACAAAGTATTTATACCAAGTATCGATTCCAAGGATCGAACCCAAGTATCGATACCAAGTATCGGTACCAAGTTTCGATACCAAGTATCGATACCAAGTTTCGATACCAAGTGTCGAATCCAAATATCGATACCAAGTTTTGATACAAAGTATCAATACCAAGTTTCGAAACCAAGTATCGATACCAATTATCAATACCAATTATTAATACCACTTATTAATACCAAGTATCGATACCAAGGATCGATACCAAGTATCGATACCAAGGATAGATACCAAGTATCGATACCAAGTCGCGATACCAAGGATCGATACCAAGTTTGGATTTCATGTATCGATACCAAGTATCGTTACCAAGTATCGATTCCAACTATAATACTAAGTAACGATACCAAGATTCAAAATAAGTTTTAGAACCAAGTATCGATACCAAGGATCGATACCAAGGATCGATACCAAGTATCGATACCAAGCATCGATACCAAATATCGATACCAAGGATCGATACCAAGTATCGATACCAACTATAATACTAAGTAACGATACCAAGATTTGAAATAAGTTTTGGAACCAAGTATCGATTCCAAGTATCGATACCAAGTTTTAAGCCGAGTATCAATACCAAGTTTCGAAGCCAAGTATCGATAACAATTATCAATACCAATTATTAATACTAAGTATTTATACCAAGTATCGATTCCAAGGATCGAACCCAAGTATCGATACCAAGTATCGGTACCAAGTTTCGATACCAAGTATCGATACCAAGGATTGATACCAAGTATCGAAACCAAGTATCGATACAAAGTATCGATACCAAGTGTCGAATCCAAATATCGATACCAAGTTTCGATACCAAGTATCAATACCAAGTTTCGAAACCAATTATCGATACCAATTATCAATACCAATTATTAATACCACGTATTAATACCAAGTATCGATACCAAGGATCGATACCAAGTATCGATACCAAGGATAGATACCAAGTATCGATACCATGTCTCGATACCAAGGATCGATACCAAGTATCGATACCAAGCATCGATACCAAATATCGATACCAAGGATCGATACCAAGTATCGATACCAACTATAATACTAAGTAACGATACCAAGATTCGAAATAAGTTTTGGAACCATGTATCGATTCAAAGTATCGATACCAAGTTTTGCTACCGAGTATCAATACCAAGTTACGAAACCAAGTATCGATACCAATTATCAATAACAATTATTAATACTAAGTATTAATACCAAGTATCGATACCAAGGATCGAAACCAAGTATCGATACCAAGTATCGATACGAAGTATAGATACCAAGTATCGATACCAAGTTTCGATACCAACTATCGATACCAGGTACTAAGTATCGTTACCAAGTATCGATACCAAGTATCGATACCAAGTGTCGAATCCAAATATCGATACCAAGTTTTGATACAAAGTATCAATACCAAGTTTCGAAACCAAGTATCGATACCAATTATCAATACCAATTATTAATACCACGTAATAATACCAAGTATCGATACCAAGGATAGATACCAAGTATCGATACCAAGTCGCGATACCAAGGATCGATACCAAGTTTGGATTTCATGAATCGATACCAAGTATCGTTACCAAGTATCGATTCCAACTATAATACTAAGTAACGATACCAAGATTCAAAATAAGTTTTAGAACCAAGTATCGATACCAAGGATCGATACCAAGGATCGATACCAAGTATCGATACCAAGCATCGATACCAAATATCGATACCAAGGATCGATACCAAGTATCGATACCAACTATAATACTAAGTAACGATACCAAGATTCCAAATAAGTTTTGGAACCACGTATCGATTCCAAGTATCGATACCAAGTTTTAAGCCGAGTATCAATACCAAGTTTCGAAGCCAAGTATCGATACCAATTATCAATACCAATTATTAATACTAAGAATTTATACCAAGTATCGATTCCAAGGATCGAACCCAAGTATCGATACCAAGTATCGGTACCAAGTTTCGATACCAAGTATCGATACCAAGCATGGATACCAAATATCGATACCAAGGATCGATACCAAGTATCGATACCAACTATAATACTAAGTAACGATACCAAGATTACAAATAAGTTTAGGAACCACGTATCGATTCCAAGTATCGATACCAAGTTTTAAGCCGAGTATCAATACCAATTATTAATACTAAGTATTTATACCAAGTATCGATTCCAAGGATCGAACCCAAGTATCGATACCAAGTATCGGTACCACGTTTCGATACCAAGTATCGATACCAAGTTTTGATACCAAGTGTCGAATCCAAATATCGATACCAAGTTTTGATACAAAGTATCAATACCAAGTTTCGAAACCAATTATCGATCCCAATTATCAATACCAATTATTAATACCACGTATTAATACCAAGTATCGATACCAAGGATCGATACCAAGTATCGATACCAAGGATAGATACCAAGTATCGATACCAAGTCACGATACCAAGGATCGATACCAAGTTTGGATTTCATGTATCGATACCAAGTATCGTTACCAAGTATCGATTCCAACTATAATACTAAGTAACGATACCAAGATTCAAAATAAGTTTTAGAACCAAGTATCGATACCAAGGATCGATACCAAGGAACGATACCATGTCTCGATACCAAGGATCGATACCTAGTATCGATACCAAGCATCGATACCAAATATCGATACCAAGGATCGATACCAAGTATCGATACCAACTATAATACTAAGTAACGAAACCAAGATTCGAAATAAGTTTTGGAACCATGTATCGATTCAAAGTATCGATACCAAGTTTTGCTACCGAGTATCAATACCAAGTTACGAAACCAAGTATCGATACCAATTATCAATAACAATTATTAATACTAAGTATTAATACCAAGTATCGATACCAAGGATCGAAACCAAGTATCGATACCAAGTATCGATACCAAGTATCGAAACCAAGTATCGATACCAAGTTTCGATACCAACTATCGATACCAGGTACTAAGTATCGTTACCAAGTATCGATACCAAGTATCGATACCAAGTGTCGAATCCAAATATCGATACCAAGTTTTGATACAAAGTATCAATACCAAGTTTCGAAACCAAGTATCGATACCAATTATCAATACCAATTATTAATACCACGTATTAATACCAAGTATCGATACCAAGGATCGATACCAAGTATCGATACCAAGGATAGATACCAAGTATCGATACCAAGTCGCGATGCCAAGGGTCGATACCAAGTTTGGATTTCATGAATCGATACCAAGTATCGTTACCAAGTATCGATTCCAACTATAATACTAAGTAACGATACCAAGATTCAAACTAAGTTTTAGAACCAAGTATCGATACCAAGGATCGATACCAAGGATCGATACCAAGTATCGATACCAAGCATCGATACCAAATATCGATACCAAGGATCGATACCAAGTATCGATACCAACTATAATACTAAGTAACGATACCAAGATTCCAAATAAGTTTTGGAACCACGTATCGATTCCAAGTATCGATACCAAGTTTTAAGCCGAGTATCAATACCAAGTTTCGAAGCCAAGTATCGATACCAATTATCAATACCAATTATTAATACTAAGTATTTATACCAAGTATCGATTCCAAGGATCGAACCCAAGTATCGATACCAAGTATCGGTACCAAGTTTCGATACCAAGTATCGATACCAAGTTTCGATACCAAGTGTCGAATCCAAATATCGATACCAAGTTTTGATACAAAGTATCAATACCAAGTTTCGAATCCAAGTATCGATACCAATTATCAATACCAATTATTAATACCACGTATTAATACCAAGTATCGATACCAAGGATCGATACCAAGTATCGATACCAAGGATAGATACCAAGTATCGATACCAAGTCGCGATACCAAGGATCGATACCAAGTTTGGATTTCATGTATCGATACCAAGTATCGTTACCAAGTATCGATTCCAACTATAATACTAAGTAACGATACCAAGATTCAAAATAAGTTTTAGAACCAAGTATCGATACCAAGGATCGATACCAAGGATCGATACCAAGTATCGATACCAAGCATCGATACCAAATATCGATACCAAGGATCGATACCAAGTATCGATACCAACTATAATACTAAGTAACGATACCAAGATTCGAAATAAGTTTTGGAACCAAGTATCGATTCCAAGTATCGATACCAAGTTTTAAGCCGAGTATCAATACCAAGTTTCGAAGCCAAGTATCGATACCAATTATCAATACCAATTATTAATACTAAGTATTTATACCAAGTATCGATTCCAAGGATCGAACCCAAGTATCGATACCAAGTATCGGTACCAAGTTTCGATACCAAGTATCGATACCAAGTTTCGATACCAAGTGTCAGTACCAAGTTTCGATACCAAGTATCGATACCATGTACTAAGTATCGTTACCAAGTATCGATGGCAAGTATCGATACTAACTATCGATACCAAGTGTCGAATCCAAATATCGATACCAAGTTTCGATACCAATTATTAATACCAAGTATTAATACCAAGTAACGATACCAAGGATCGATACCAAGTATTGATACCAAGGATAGATACCAAGTATCGATACCAAGTCTCGATACCAAGGATCGATACCAAGTTTGGATTTCATGTATCGATACCAAGTATCGTTACCAAGTATCGATTCCAACTATAATACTAAGTAACGATACCAAGATTCGAAATAAGATTTAGAACCAAGTATCGATACCAAGGATCGATACCAAGTATCGATACCAAATATCGATACCAAGTATCGATAGCAAGTATCGATACTAACTATCGCTACCAAGTGTCGAATCCAAGTATCGATACCAAGTTTCGATACCAAGTATCAATTCCAAGTTTCGAAACCAAGTATCGATACCAATTATCAATACCAATTATTAATACCGAGTATTAATACCAAGTATCGATACCAAGGATCGATACAAAGTATCGATACCAAGCATCGATACCAAGTCTCGATACCAAGAATCGATACCAACTATAATTCTAAGTAACGATGCCAAGATTCGAAATAAGTTTTGGAACCAGGTATCTATTCCAAGTATCGATACCAAGTTTTGATACCGAGTATCAATACCAAATTTCTATTTCAAGTATCGATATCAAGTATCGTTACCAAGTATCGATACCAAGAATCATACTAAGTAACGATACCAAGTTTCGGTACCAAGTATCGGTATCAAGATTCGATACCAAGTATCCATACCGAGTAACGATACTAAGTTTCTATTTCATGTATCGCTTGATATCGATACAAGTATCGATACCAGGTATAATACTAAGTTACGATACCAAGTTTAGATACAAAGTATTGATACAAAGTATCGATACCAAGTATCATTACCAAGTATCAATGCCAATTATCGATACCAAGTATCGATACAAAGTTTCGATACAAAGTATCGCTACCAAGTATCGATACCAAGTTTAGATACCAAGTATAGATACCAAGTATCGATACCAAGTATCGATCCCAAGTATCGATACCAAGTACCGATCCCAAGTATCGATACCAAGTATCGAAACCAAGTATCGATACCAATTATCAATACCAATTATTAATACCAAGTATTAATACCAAGTAACGATACCAAGGATTGATACCAAGTATCGATACCAAGGATCGATACCAAGCATCGATACCAACTATTATACCAAATAACGATACCAAGATTCGAAATTCGTTATGGAACCAATTATCGATACCAAGTTTCGATAACAAGTATCGATACCATGTACTAAGTATCGTTCCCAAGTATCGATGGCAAGTATCGATACTAACTATCGATACCAAGTGTCAAATCCAAATATCGATACCAAGTTTCGATACCGAGTAACAATACCAAGTTTCTGTTTCAAGTATCGATATCAAGTATCGTTACCAAGTATCGATACCAAGAATCATACTGAGTAACAATACCAAGTTTCGGTACCAAGTATCGGTACCAAGATTCGATACCAAGTATCCATACCGAGTATGATACCAAGTTACTATTTCATGTATCGCTTGATATCGATACAAGTATCGATACCAGGTATAATACTAAGTTACGATACCAAGTATAGATACAAAGTATCGATACCAAGTATCATTACCAAGTATCAATGCCAATTATCGATACCAAGTATCGATACCAAGTTTCGATACCAAGTTTCGATACCTATTAACGATACCAAGTATTGACACCAAGTTTCAATACAAAGTATCGCTACCAAGTATCGATACCAAGTTTAGATACCAAGTATAGATACCAAGTATCGATACCAAGTATCGATCCCAAGTATCGATTCCAAGTATCGATACCAACTATCGATACCAAGTATCGATACCAAGATTCGTTCCAAGTATCGATACCAAGTTTCGATACCAAGTATCAATACCAATTATCAACGATACAAAAGATCGATACCAAGTATCGATAACAAGGATCGATACCAAGGATAGATACCAAGTATCGATACCAAGTCTCGATTCCAAGGATAGATACCAAGTATCGATACCAAGTCTCGATACCAAGTATCGATACCAACTATCGATACCAAGTATCGATAACCAAGATTCGATCCAAGTATCGATACCAAGTTTCGATACCAAGAATCAATACCAATTATCAATACCAATTATTAATACCAAGTATTAATACCAAGTA